>NC_091443.1:34330872-34548739 GCF_964237555.1 Oryctolagus cuniculus
AGAAAAAGCATACTTATAAAAATTCATTTTCATACAAAGGAATGCTTTAAATACTGCACACAAAATATTTATTTTGTAATAAAAATCAGAAATATTTTCTTAATACTTCTAAACTTTGCCTAGCACATTCTATAATATCAATTCATTCTTTCTTTTACCTACTTTTCCATTCCTTTATCAAAAAAAATTGAAAATGTATTCTGGTCTTGCACAATTCTGAAAGCTAGAAAATCAACAGAATGCAAGAGAGATTTGATTTAGATGGAGAAAAACATGAAGAATCAGTTACACTCACAATGAAAAGAATAGTAACAATGCAGACCTAAAAATGATACTGCGAAAGTGACTGAATGTTTTTATTACCTTGCATTTATCTTCATCAACCTCCTTCATACTCTCATTCAGGATGGACTTTATCTTCCTTCCACTTGGTCTTTGGCCATTCAAATACCAAGGGCATTTTGCCTTTATTTCACACTGTCTGCTTTGCTGATTTCAATCTGTTTGGGCTTGCTCCAGCTGTTTGGGGGACTTCGAGGATTATTAAAGGGACTTAACTATCTGTTTGCAGTTTATTAGAGAGAAAGTGTTAATTTGCTTCTTAGCATTTTTAATTAGCTCTGGAAACCTCTAAGCATCTTTGCAGTAATTCCAGGGAAACTCGGGTTTTGTAGTGAGTGGAATGATCTAATTACCCTTTCAGACTTTCTGGCCTGATCTGATGCTTATGGTATTACAGAGAAGAGAAAATCCAGAATTGCATTCATAGCTTTTTAAGAATTCCACTCAGAAGTGAATTGTCATGATAGTAAGGATTATATCACCCCAACAGATGCTTCATCCATCTGATCTAGGAGACAGGGTTTTGCTGCAAAAGTGACTGGTTTTGAAATACTGACAATTATTCACTAGGTAGGTTATATAATGCTCAATATTTTAAGAGCTTATTTCTCTCTGAGCTTATTTTTTGTGAGCACTGTGAGCAACGTGGAATTTCTATAGCAATAATGATTAATTGTATTATATTATATATAATTTATAATTGTTTTAAATTAATTTTATTTTTTTGAGGAGGAGGAGAGAAAGACAAAGAGAGAGAGCGAGAGCGAGCAAGAGCGAGCGAGCGAGAGAGAATGTTCCATGCCTCTAGTTCACTCTCCAAGTGCCTGCAAGAGCTGAGGCTGGGCCAGGATGAAACCAGGAGCTAGAAATTCAGTGCAGGCCTGCCTCCTAGGGTATACATTCTCAGAAAGCTACAGTGGAATCAGACTCAAACCCAGGCTCTCCAGTATGGGATGTGACTGCTATGTTAACTGCTGCACCACACACCTGTCTTGAATTTGTAATTTTTATTTGTATGTATGTATTAGGTTAAATAATACTTTTCAAGTTATGTATGATCATGATTCTCATATAAATGTTCACATGCCTAAGATTTTCTTTAACTAATTTATTAGCAAGCTGTAGGTTAATATTTCCATACATTTTGTACAAAGGAGAATTCAAAGAGAAGAAACGATGAGAAGTAAGGAATTTAGAAATGAATTTCTAAGTAGCTACAAAATGGAGCTGCAGAATCACAAGATAATAATTTCATTCTGGAGGTCATAATTAATTGAATGTTCTAGAATCAATAATAATTTATATTATTAATATTTATATTATTATAATCCATAACAGCTTATGACAATGAAATTTAAAAATAATGATAGGTTCACTTGGACTGCATACCCACTAATTTTATTTGTACTCATCTTTTTCTGTTTTTAAAGATTTATTTATTTATTTGAAAGTCAGGTTACAGAGAGAGAAGTAGTAACAGACAGGAAGAGATTTTTCATCTGTTGGTTCACGTCTCAAATGGCCACAATGGCTGAAGCTGGGCCATTTCAGAGCCAGGAGCTTCATCAGAGTCTCCCACATGGGTAAAGGGGTCCAAGGACTTGGGCCATTTTCTACTGCTTTCCCAGGTGCATTAGCAGGGAGCCAAGTGGAAGTGAAGCAACCAGAACACGAACTGGTGCCCCTATGTGATGCTGGTGCTGTAGGCTGTGGCTTACCCACTGCATCACAGTGCCGGCCCCTGTACTCTTCTTAAAGTCTTTCATAATTGCCTAGTCACTGCCTTGTGATGATAATAAGCCCAAAGAATAACGCTTGATCTACATACTCAGTCTAGTCACATTAAATATAGACTGATGAGTTACATAGCTGTGTAAAGTGTTACTTTATTAAAATTATGTAAGGCCTTTCTCAGTTTGCTTTGTAGAACCTACAGCCATGCAGTACTGAACATTTATTAATACTATAAAATTTACTTCCATTTGCAAATTTTCATACGGAATCTCAGACAAGATTGTTAAATTTTTGATATCCTTAGACTAGGAAACTAAGCCTGATACTCTTTTCACCACATTTCACCTGCTTATACTGATGGTGAATTTTCTAGATTCTATAAGTGAGGTCAACCATGTTACTTAAAAGTGGTTATTCACATCTGATTAAGGAGCATTATCTCAAATGTGATATTCCAGGTCAAATCTATCTTGTACAATTTGCCTAATTATATTTTGAGGAAAGAAAAACAGATTCTTGTTCAATTTATATAAACAACTATATTATATTAACAGTAAGCAAGACGAGCTTTTTTTATTTGGAGGGATCAGTTGGAGTTGGATATGATTTTAAAATGCTTCATTATACTGTATAAAAGCAGAGTCTACTAAATTGTCAAGTTAAAGAATAGATTAGGAAAAATAGAAATGGTTTCCTGATAAATCTTGAAGATAAAATATTAAAATGACAAAAATTTCAAATTACCACAATAAAATTTCTCTAATCAGTTCATTCTGGCCTAAGTAATTTTTTATTTTCCACTTGATAAGTGATTGCTAAACTCATAAAACTGATTTTTACTGGGGTTTAAAAGATATATCTTGAAAATTATGAGAGCATATTGGTATTGGGTGAATATCATCCAAGCAAAATCAGCTCTGCCTGTATCCAGGATTCTATTTTTAGAAATGCCAATAGTTTCAAATATCTTGTCCAATTGTTCCATTGAAACCCTGAGATCATTCTTCATTGAAAACCAACCATTGCTATAGCAGAGTCTTTAGGAAAGCATTAAAATAAAATAAAAACCATTTGTGGATGACAGAAATGTAATGGTAATTGTTATTTTATTACTGAATATCACCAAATGTGAAAATCTGGTTGAGAGTTCATAATAAGAATAATTTAACTGACATGGAAAATTTTCCCTCCAGAGGAATTCAAAATAAGCAATAAATGCATTTACAGAAAAATGAAAATGATAACTATTTCTAAATATAATAATTAAAATGATTAAGTCTATTTTCAAAAAAGTGGATGTTAAATCTGATTAATAAAATGAAGTAATAATATGCTATATATAGAAAAAAAGCTTTTATCTATTGTAATCCAGAGACAATTATAATAATGATATTAACAGAAAAACCTGGAGTTGAGCTCAGTAGTTATATAAAATTCTGTGAACAAGTCTCCGTGGAAGCGACTAGATTGAAGTTAAAAATTAAAACTTACCAAATTATTATGTTAAGATATTAATTTACTTAATGAGAAAGACAGAGAGAGAGAGATTCTATTGGCCAGTTCACCCCTCAAATACCTGCACCAGCCAGGGCTAGGCCAGGCTAAATCCAGGAGTTTGGAACTCCATTTGGGTCTTTCATTTGGGTATAAGAGTCCAGGTACTTGAGTAAGGAAGCAGGATGGGAAGCAGAGGATCTGAGAATCAAACCACACTTAGATATGGGATGCAGGAATCCTTGTGCACCACAATAGCAGCTCCCAAATTTAGATACACACACACACACACACACAGAGAGAGATACAAATATATATTAAAGATTTATTCATTTATGTGAAAGGCAGGACATCAGAGAAAGACACACACACAAAACCACACACAAATGCACATACGCACATATCACTTACACAAACAGAGAGCTTTCACTGACTGAGCTTAGCCCAATTCAGGAGGCAAGAACTCCATCCTGGTCTCCCACATGGGGACAGGGACCCAAGTATTTGGGCCGTTTTCCACTGGAACCTGGATCAGAAGCAGAGTAGTTTGATCTTGAACTGGAGCTTTGATAGGGGATGTAACCATCACAAGCAGAGGCTAACCATTTGTGCCACAATGTACCCCCCCACCAAATTTTCTTAAATAATAACTTAAGTAATAATTCATCATCCATATCTCTTGTTACATAACATCATCAAAGAAAACACAGTGGCTGGTGCTGTGGCGTGGTGGGTGGGGCTGCTGCCTGCAGTGCAGGCATCCCATTTGGTCAACGGTTCAATTCCCTGCTCTCCACTTCTTCTTTTTTTTTTTTTTTTTTTTTTTTTTTTTACAGGCAGAGTGAACAGTGAGAGAGAGAGAGACAGAGAGAAAGGTCTTCCTTTTACCATTGGTTCACCCTCCAATGGCCACCATGGCCGGTGTGCTGCACTGATCTGAAGGCAGGAGCCAGGTGCTTCCTCCTGGTCTCCCATGCAGGTGCAGGACCCAAGGACTTGGGCCATCCTCCACTGCCTTCCTAGACCACAGCAGAGAGCTGGCCTGGAAGAGGGGCAACGGGGACAGAATCCGGCGCCCCGACTGGGACTAGAACACGAGGTGCCAGTGCTGCAGGCAGAGGATTAGCCTATTGAGCCACAGCGCCGGCCTACTCTCCACTTCCGATCCAGCTCTCTGCTATAGCCTGGGAAAGCAGTAGAAGAAGATGGCCTAAGTGCTTGGGCCCCTGCACCCACGTGGGAGACTTGGAGGAAGCTCTTGGCTCCTGGCTTCAGATCAGCACAGCTCCGGCCGTTGCAAAAAACTGGAGAGTGAACCAGTGCATGGAAGACCCTCTCCACCCCCCGCCTCTCCTCTGTTTAATTCTTTCAGGAAAATAAATAAATCTTTTAAAAAAGAAAACATAAAAAGGATTGTGACATTCTGATAAATATTGGAAAATTTGGCAGAATTACTTCATGACAATTATGACCAGTGCTTTTCCTGAGTATCAAAACACTGAATACAAGTGTACATTGATTGACACACTTCCAGGGACTTTTCAAAAGCCCACACATTTTAACATATTTTTTAAAGATTATTTATTTCTTTGAAAGGTAGTATACATAGAGAATGGGAGAAACCTAGAAGGAGGGAGATAGAAAAAGAGAGCGAGAAAGAGAGACTTCCCATAGAAAGAGAGAGAGAACTGGTTAACTTCTCAAATGGCCGCAACTATGTGGCCAGGACAGGTCGAAGCCAGGAGCCAGAAATTCCATCTGGGTTTGCTACATGGGTGGCAAGGGTCCATGTACTTGGGCCAGCTGCAGCAGCTGCCTTCCCAAGCACATTTGTAAGCTGAACAGTAAGTACAGCAGATGGGAATCAGACCAGCATTCATGTTGGGTGCTATCATTGCAGCCTGAGGCTTAATACACTGTGTCACAATACCGACCCCTCCTATACTCCTGCTTACTCCTCAAATGCTGTGGCAGCTTGGGCTCAGCCAGGCCAAAGGAACACAAGCGTTAGGAACCCAAGTACTTAGAGCATCATCTCTTGCCTCTGAGGCACATTAGCAAGAAGTTGGGTCAGAAGTGGAGGTGGGACTTGATCCCAGGTTCTTCAATAAAGGTGGGCAGACCCACATGGTGGTTTAACCCACTGTGCCATAATGTCACAATGACATATTTTTGAAAGTGTTTTACCCACCCTAATTAAGCCCAGGAGAGGCTGTATATATTTCCTGGCTTAACAACTCCTCCCATGTAAATATTCAAACAAATCTAGTTATTTCAATCAGTTATTACCATAATGCTAAAGAACAAATGCTTATGATTTTCCATGAGCCGTCAGGAAAATGTCAATGGAAGTTTTATGTAAAAGAGGACATCCTGAAAATGTCACTTTGCTTTTTCTGTGTTTAGAGCAAAACTCTAAAAAAAAACTGGGGAGAGCAGATTAAGATAGGATCATGTGTCCCTGAGAAGCCATACTTGGTTTCCTATTTAATAATAGTAATAAAAAAAAACTTGTTATATTCTTACCAAAATGTAAAGAATCTTAACTCTCTATATAGTGCACAGTGAGAGGTAATTTTTTGGTGTATTTTCTTTAAATCACATGGAAATAATGAATTTAGCACAAAAAATCAAAATGTAGTATGAGACAGAGAATCTTAGCTATCTAGGGAGATTGCATAGAGTAAAGAAAACACATTTGCCCTGGAGCAAACCTCTTAGTTCATTAACCAGACTCAGGTACCATAAACTAAGGCAAGTATTATTCAATTTTCCAACATTGTCCTTCAGACTGACATGTTAGGTGAGGACAGCTTTCAGAACTTGCTTGCCTAATAATTCCTACCATTTAAAACTGTTATCTTTATTAGCATTGCAATTATTATAAGGTTATTATGTTAGGGACTAAAATATCCATTATCAAAATAATTAAGAATGCAGGTTATTAGTGTAAATTTGGGGAAGTAAGGCATTGACTGGTAAGAATTTTTGACGCAAAACAACTATTTTTATTACTGAAAAGAAACTCTTCCATCAAAGAATGAAATGAATCACTCATGTGCTCAGGTAATTAATGATTTATTTGAAGACCATTGCTGCATGTTTTATTTAACTAGTAACAAAACATGTAGGCGGCACTGTGGGGTAGCAGACAATGTTGCTGTTTGTGGCACCAGCATTCCATTTGGGCTTTGATTTGAGTCTCAGTAGCTCTACTTCCATTTCAGCTCCCCTGCTAATGTGCCTAGGAAAGCAGCATAAAATGGCCCAAATATTTGGGCCCCTGCACCCTCATGGAAGACTCAAATGGAGCTCCTGGCTCCTGGCTTCCGATAGGCCTAGCTGTGGCTGTTGCATCCGTTCGGGGAGCGAAGCAATGGATGGAAGATCTTTTCTGTTTGTCTTTCTGTCCCTCTTTCTCTCAATCTGTGACTCTGCCTTTCAAATAAATAAATAAATCTTTTAAAAAAGTAGCATAGTTTAGACACTGAAATTTTTGTTATTCACACTAATATTTGAATCATATTTTTTCATGTGCATAGCAGCAAGTATTCAGTGCAATAATGCAGGTAAAATGCTAATATGCTGCGGACGCCACAATTCAATAGGCTAATCATTTGCCTGCGGTGCCGGCACACAGGTTCTAATTCTGGTTGGGGTGCTGGTTCTGTCCCAGTTGCTCCTCTTCCAGGCCAGCTCTCTGCTGTGGCCCGGGAATGCAGTGGAGGATGGCCCAACTGCTTGGGCCCTGCACCCACATGGGAGACCAGGAGGAAGCACCTGGTTCCTGGCTTTGGATCAGCGTGGTGCGCTGGCCACAGTGTACCTGCTGCAGCAGCCACTGGGGGCTGAACCAACAGAAAAAAAAGACCTTTCTCTCTCTCTCTCTCTCACCATCAGCCGGTGCTGCCCAATCCGAAGCCAGGAGCCAGGTGCTTCTTCTGGTCTCCCACGTGGGTGCAGGTGCTCTATCACTTGGGTCATCCTCCAATGCCTTCCCAGGCCACAGCAGAGAGCTGGACTGGAAGAGGAGCAACCAGGACTAGAACCCAGCGCCCATATGGGATTCTGGTGCCGCAGGCAGAGGATTAGCCTATTGAGCCCGAGAGCCGGCCTACCCATAATAGTATCTTAATACACATTAGCGGGGCGAAGCCAAGATGGCGGAATAGTGAAGGTGCGCACCGATTGTCTGGGAAAATTTATTTTAATAAAAGTGGAGTTATGGTAGCCTCAGAAAAAGGATCGGGAAAAAATTGCAGAGGAAACTCTTCCGGATCTAGTGGCTGTGACTCGGAGGACCTAATGGGAGAGCAAGGTCGCCCACTACGCGGAAGCCGAGCCACAGGAGCCGCAAAGTCTGCGCGCCAGTGCGGGAAGGGGAGTGGATGTGACACAGACACCAGCGGGGAGAGGAGGGACGCCCAGGGCTCCGAGTCCACACATCAGCGCTGGAAGGGGAGGTGAGCTCAGTAACTGGAGACATTGGCGGGGAAACGGCGGACAGAATCTAGAGGGAAGCGGGCTTTGAAGCGGGAAAGTTCACCAGACTGACTACAGGAGAGAAGGGAAAAAAAAGGGGGTGGGGTGTACTGGTACAGACAAGTTTCTCTCTCTGCCAACCTTGCAAAGGCAAGCAAGAGGTAAAGAGCAGGCCCCCTCTCTGGATTTACATAACAACAGGGGAGCGCTAAGGCTACAATTCAGTAGCATAGGCAACACAGTGGGAGTCCGAAGGAGAAACTGAGCTGGCACAGACTCTTTGGGTAGAAGCCAGAGATCGGAAGCTAAATACCATCAATTCTGCTCAGCTGTGCGGTATTACTTACCTCCTGAATAAAAAATAAATAAATAAATAAATAAATAGAGAGAGATTTACCACGCATAACCTGAGGGTGTCACCTTTGCACACCGTAACCCGGAAGAACCAAGCAGAGCTCTCAGGCCACACCCATCTCAAGCCTCCAAGGCTCCTCCAACAGCAGACAGTCCACTTAACACAGACATAGTAAAAAAAAAAAAAAAAAAAAAAAAAAAAAAAAAAAAAAAAACCCTCACAGTGAGGGAAGAAGAATTAACAATGCCAAGCAACAAACACAAAAATCGAGGGAACAAGATCAATGATGACACTATGACACCTCCAAATAAACAAAACACCCCAAGCCAAGATTATGAAGATGATGAGATAGAAGAAATGCAAGACACGGATTTCAAAACATTTATGATAAGAACATTTAGAAGTTTTCAAAAGCAAATCCTTGAACTACAGAAATCCTTATTGGACAGGATTGAAAATCTCTCTCATGACAATGAAATTTTAAGGAAGAATCAAAATGAAACGCAGAAACAAGTAGAGCAGGAAAGTGTGATAGTGAAGAGAAATCAAAATGAAATGAAGAGCTCAATAGATCAAATGACAAACACATTAGAAAGTCTAAAAAACAGTCAGTGAAACAGAAGAGAGAATATCAGACTTAGAAGACAGAGAACAGGAAAACATACAGTCAAACCAAAGAAAAGAAGAGGAAATTAGAAATCTAAAAAATATTGTGGGGAATCTACAGGGTACTATTAAAAAAACCAACATTCGAGTTCTAGGAGTTCCTGAAGGCATGGAGAAAGAGAAAGGATTAGAAGGCCTTTTTAGTGAGATACTAGCAGAGAACTTTCCGGGTCTGGAGAAGGACAGAGACATCCTAGTACAGGAAACTCATGGAACCGCGAGTAAACATGACCAAAAGAGATCCTCACCATGACACGTTGTAATTAAACGCACCACAGTGAAGCATAAAGAAAAGATCCTAAAATGTGCAAGAGAGAAACGTCAGATTACTCTCAGAGGATCTCCAATCAGACTCACAGCAGACTTCTCATCAGAAACACTACAGGCTAGGAGGGAATGGCAAGACATAGCACAGGTGCTAAGAGAGAAAAATCGCCAGCCCAGAATATTATATCCTGCTAAGCTCTCATTTGTGAATGAAGGTGAAATAAAGACTTTTCATAGCAAACAGAAATTGAAAGAGTTTGCTGCCACTCGTCTGGCCCTGCAAAAGATACTTAAAGATGTGCTACACTCAGAAACACAGAAACACGGTCATCAATATGAAAGAAGGTAAAGGAAGAAAACCTACCAGGAAAAGAGCATGGGAAGCTGAAAGCAAATACTAGAAAATATCTCCGGGAAAATGGCAGGGCAAAGTCACTATGTATCAATAGTCACATTAAACGTTATTAGACTTAACTCTTCAGTTAAAAGACACCGATTGGCTGACTGGCTTAAGTAACAACACCCAACTATTTATTGCCTACAAGAAACACATCTCTCTAACAAAGATGCATGCATACTGAAAGTGAAAGGTTGGAAAAAGATATTCCATGCCAACAGAAACCAAAAAAAAAAGCAGGTGTAGCCATATTAATATCAGACAAAATAAACTTTAATACAAAAACTGTTAAGAGAGACAAAGAGGGGCACTATATAATGATTAAGGGTTCAATTCAACAGGAAGATGTAACTATTATAAATGTATATGCACCTAATTACAGGGCACCGGTCTATTTAAAAGATATGTTAAGGGACTTAAAGGGAGACTTAGATTCCAATACAATAGTACTCAGAAATAGACAGATAATCCGTACAGAAGATCAACAAGGAAACAGCAGATTTAATCGACACTAGTGCCCAAATGGATCTAACAGATATCTACAGAACTTTCAATCCTACATCTAAAGACTTTACATTCTTCTCAGCAGTGCATGGAACCTTCTCTAGGATTGATCACATACTAGGTCATAAAGCAAGTCTCAGCAAATTTAAAAGAACTAGAATCATACCATGCAGCTTCTCAGACCACAGCGGAATGAAGCTGGAAATTAGAAACTCAGGAAACCCCAGAAAGTATGCAAACACATGGAGACTGAACAACATGCTCCTGAATGAACACTGGGTCATTCCAGAAATCAAAAGAGAAATAAAAAACTTTGTGGAAGTAAATGAGGATAACAACACAACATATCAAAACTTATGGGATATGGCAAAAGCAGTACTGAGAGGCAAGTTTATAGCAATAGGTGCCTATATCAAGAAATTGGAAAGGTACCAAATAAATGAGCTTTCAGCGCATCTCAAGGACCTAGAAAAACTGCAGCAAACCAGACCCAAATCTAGTAGGAGAAGAGAAATAATTAAAATAAGAGAAGAAATTAACAGGATTGAATCCAAAAAAAAAATTACAAAAATCAGCCAAACGAGGAGCTGATTTTTTGAAAAAATAAACAAAATTGACACCCCATTGGCCCAACTAACTAAAAAAAAAAGAAGAGAAATGACCCAAATCAATAAAATCAGAGATGAAAAAGGAAACATAACAACAGACACCACAGAAATAAAAAGAATCATCAGAAATTACTACAAGGACTTGTATGCCGGCAAACAGGAAAATCTATCAGAAATGGATAGTTTCCTAGACACATGCAATCTACCTAAATTGAACCATGAAAACATAGAAAACCTAAATAGTCCCACAAATGAAACAGAAATTGAAACAGTAATAAAGGCCCTCCCAACAAAGAAAAGCCCAGGACCAGATGGATTCACTGCTGAATTCTACCAGACATTTAATGAAGAAGTAATTCCATTTCTTCTCAAATTATTCAGACAATTGAAAAAAATTGAATCCTCCCAAATTCTTTCTATGAAGCCAGCATCACCTTAATCCCTAAGCCAGAGAAAGATGCAGCACTGAAAGAAAAGTATAGACCAATATCCCTGATGAACATAGATGCAAAAATCATCAGTAAAATTCTGGCCAAAAGAATACAACAATACATCAGAAAAATCATCCACCCACCAAGTGGGATTTATCCCTGGTCTGCAGGGATGGTTCAACATTCACAAATCAATCAATGTGATTCACCACATTAACAGACTGCAGAAGAAAAACCATATGATTATCTCAGTAGATGCAGACAAAGCATTTGATAAAATTCAACACCCGTTCATGATGAAACTCTAAGCAAATTGGGTGTAGAAGGAACATTCCTCAATATAATCAAAGCAATTTATGAAAAACCCACGGCCAGCATCTTACTGAATGGGGAAAAGTTGGAAGCATTTCCACTGAGATCTGGCACCAGACAGGGATGCCCACTCTCACCACTGCTAATTAACATAGTTCTGGAAGTTTTAGCCATGCCATTAGACAAGAAATAGAAATTAAAGGAATACAAATTGAGAAGGAAGAATTCAAACTATCCCTCTTTGCAGATGATATGATTCTTTACTTAGGGGACCCAAAGAACTCTACTAAGAGACTATTGGAACTCATAGAGGAGTTTGGCAAAGTGGCAGGATATAATATCAATGCACAAAAATCAACAGCCTTTGTATACACAAGCAATGCCACGGCTGAGAAAGAACCTCTAAGATCAATCCCATTTACAATAGCTACAAAAACAATCAAATACCTTGGAATAAACTTAACCAAGGACATTAAAGCTCTCTAGGATGAGAATTACAAAATCTTAAAGAAAGAAATAGAAGATGATACCAAGAAATGGAAAAATCTTCCATGCTCATGGATTGGAAGAATCATCATCATCAAAATGTCCATTCTCCCAAAACCAATTTATAGATTCAATGAAATCCCAATCAAGATACCAAAGACATTCTTCTCAGATCTATAAAAAATGATGCAAAAATTCATAGGGAGGCACAAGAGACCTCGAATAGTTAAAGCAATCTTGTACTACAAAAACAAAGCAGGAGGCATCACAATACCAGATTTCAGGACATTCTACAGGGCAGTTGTAATAAAAACAGCATGGTGCTGGTACAGAAACAGATGGATAGACCATTGGAACAGAACTGAAACACCAGAAATCAACCCAAACATCTACAGGCAACTTATATTTGATCAAGGATCTAAAACCAATTCCTGGAGCAAGGACAGTCTATTCAACAAATGGTGCTGGGAAAACTGGATTTCCATGTGCAGAAGCATGAAGCCAAGACCCCTACTTTACACCTTATACAAAAATCTCCTCAACATGGATTAAAGGCCTATATCTATGACCTGACACCATCAAGTTATTAGAGAACATTGGAGAAACCCTTCAAGATATTGACACAGGCAAAGAGTTTCTGAAAAAGACCTAGGAGGCACAGGCAGTCAAAGCCAAAATCAACTATTGGGATTGCATCAAATTGAGAAATTTCTGTACTGCAAAAGAAACAGTCAGGAGAGTGAAGAGACAACCGACAAAATGGGAAAAAATATTTGCAAACTATGCAACAGATAAAGGGTTAATAACCAGAATCTACAAAGAGATCAAGAAACTCCACAAAAACAAAACCAACAACCCACTTAAGAGATGGGCCAAGGACCTCAATAGACATTTTTCAAAAGAGGAAATCCAAATGGCCAACAGGCACATGAAAAAATGTTCAAGATCACTAGCAATCAGGGAAATGCAAATCAAAACCACAATGAGGTTTCACCTCATCCCGGTTAGAATGGCTCACATACACAAATCTACCAACAACAGATGCTGGTGAGGATGTGGGGAAAAAGGAGCATAACCTACTGTTGGGAATGCAAACTGGTCAAGCCACTATGGAAGTCAGTCTGGAGATTCCTCAGAAACCTGAAGATAACCCTACCATTCAACCCAGCCATAAAACTCCTTGGAATTTACCCAAAGGAAATGAAATTGGCAAACAAAAAAGAGGTCAGCACCCTAATGTTTATTGCAGCTCAATTCACAATAGCTAAAGACCTGGAACCAACCCAAATGCCCATCAACAGTAGACTGGATAAAGAAATTATGGGACATGTACTCTTTAGAATACTATACTGCAGTAAGAAACAATGAAATCCAGTCATTTGCAACAAAATGGAGGAATCTGGAACACATCATGCCGAGTGAAATAAGCCAGTCCCAAAGGGACAAATACCATATGTTCTCCCTGATCAGTGACAACTGACTGAACACCATAAAGGAAACCTGTTGAAGTGAAATGGACACTATGGGAAATGCTGACTTGATCAGCATAGCCCTGACTGTTAATGAACAACTTAATACATTATCCCTCTTATTAATTTTTTTGTCTGTTCTAATACTGTATAATACTACTGGTTTAATTCTGTAATTAATGCACAGTTATTCTTAAGTGTTGAAATTTAACTGAAATGTTATCCCTGTTAAATATAAGAGTGGGAATAAGAGAGGGAAGAGATGTACAATTTGGGACATGCTCAAGCTGACTTGCTCCAAATGGTAGAGTTAGAAACATACCAGGGGATTCCAATTCAATCCCATCAAGGTGGCATGTACCAATGCCATCTCACTAGTCCCAGTGATCAATTTCTGTTCACAATTTATCATAATCAGAGGACTAAGAGTCCAAGGGATCACATAAACAAGTCTAGTGCCTGCTAATACTAACCGATAGAATAAATAAAGGGGAGAGCGATCCAACATGGGAAGCGAGATACACAGCAGACTCATAGAATGGCAGATGTCCTAAACAGCACTCTGGCCTCAGAAACAGCCCTAAAGTCATTCGGATCCAGCTAAAAAGCCCATGAGAGTATTTCAGTCATGGAAAGCCAAGACACTCTGGCAAAAAAAGACCTAAATGAAAGATCTCTGTGAGTGAGATCCCAGTGGAAAGAACAGGTCATCAAAGAAGGAGGTACCTGTCTCTGAAGGGAGGAGAGAACCTCCACTTTGACTATGACCTTGTCTAAATAAGATAAGAATCAGAGAACTCAAAAGGCTTCAATAGCATTGGAAACTCATGACTGGAGCATAGGGAGATTACTGATGCCATAAACAGGAGTGTCAACTTGTAAAGTCAACAACAGGAGTCACTGTGCACTTACTCCTCATGTAGGATCTCTGTCCTTAATGTGCTGTACATTGAGATTTAATGCTATAATGAGTACTCAAACAATATATTTCACTTTGTGTTTCTATGTGGGTGCAAACTGTTGAAATCTTTACTTAATGTATACTAAACTGATCTTCTGTATATATATAGAAAATTGAAAATGAATCTTGATGTGAATGGAAGGGGAGAGGGAACAGGAAAGGGGAGGGTTGCGGGTGGGAGGGAAGTCATCGGGGTGGGGGAGCCAATGTAGTCCATAAGCTGTACTTTGGAAATCTATATTTATGAAATAAAAGTTAAAAAAAAACACATTAGCTACATATGAACCTATAACTGTGCAGGTAAAACAGTTATGCTGTTAAACCCAAGATTTCTGGAATAGCAACTTAGTAAGAACTGAACTTTGATTATGATATGATGCTTTAAACAATTATTACTGTAGTAGTGATATCTTCAAAATATACCTCTACTAAAAACAAAAGTGAGTATATATCTCTTTAATATCCTAAATGAAAGATAGGGCATAATCCAAACTTTAACTCTCTAGAAGTGTTTTATGAGGCCCTTTTAGAAAGAAATCTGAAGGTATAGAATGATCTTACTGTGTCAATTCAATTTAGCATATTGCACTAAGCCTAAATTGGAAATATTTTAAAACAAGTATATTAGCTTTCCAAATAGTAATAAAAACTGTATAAAATATATTTTATTGAATGTTCATTATAAATGTTTATTATATTCTCCAGAATCTTACCTCCATACAAAATGATCAAATATTTTATCAGAATCTCTTTGCATTGATTTATCTATTGAGACGTTAGCTACATGACAATAAAATTTGGGGACACATGTACAAAAAGGTAAGTTGAATAGTGAATGCACTTGAACATTCTTCCTGACATAATTTAGTTATAAGGCCGAGTCTTTATCAAGCCCATTTCTAAGTCAAGATAAGAAAATTGGGTCAAATAGTAAAAAGATATTGACCTTGATATTATCTATGGGGGAATGTAGGGAGAAGTCATTTCAAAGATTTCAAATTAGTTTAAAACTATTGTTTCTTCTTTTTTTTTAAATATTCATTTCATTTATTTGAAAGACAGGTTACATAGAGAAGTAGAGACAGAGAGAGGTCTTCCATGTGCTGGTTCACTCCCTGAATGGCCACAATTGCCAGAGTTGAGCAGATCCGAAGCCAGGAGCCAGGAGCTTCTTCCGGGTTTCCCACATGGGTGTAGGGGCCCAAGAATTTGGGCCATCTTCTACTGCATTCCCAGGCACATTTTAGAAGGGAGCTGGATCAGAAGTGGAACAGCCAGGACTCAAACCTATGCCCGTATGGGCTGCCGGCACTGCAGGCTGGGACTTTAACCCTCTGTGCTGGCCCCTGTTTCTTTTTTTTTTTTAATTTTAATTTTATTCAAGTTAAGCGAGTTTCATATATTTCATATATACATATTTAAGAGCATAGTGACACTGCTCCCTACTCTCCCTCCTGCCCACACTCCAAACCTTCCTCCCCTTCTCTTTGCATTCCCAATCTTTTTACAAAGATCTATTTTAAGTATACTAAATGATCATATGGTTAACCCTACTCTAAGTAAATGAGTTCAACAGATGGTATGAAGAGGGAGAAAAAAAGCACTGTTTCTCAATGGAAGAGACAATGACCATAAAGAATCAGCGAATCTCCAAATGTCCATTTCACTCCAATCCATTACATTCCAGGTACTCTATTAGTTACCTCAGATCAGGGAAACATTTGATATCTGTTGTTTGGGACTGGCTTATTTCACTAGGTAAATGGTTTGTGTCCATCTTGTTGCAAAAGAGAGGAATGAATACTTGTTTTTAAAGAATTTATTTATTTATTTGAGAGGTAGAGTTACAGATAGTGAGAGAGAGACAGAGAGAAAGGTCTTCCTTCCGTTGGTTCACTCCCCAAATGGCTGCACAGCTGGAGCTACCTTGATCCAAAGCCAGGAGCCAGGTGCCTCCTCCGGGTCTCCCACACAGGTGCAGGGGCCCAAGGACTTAGACCATCTTCTGCTGCCTTCCCAGGCCAGAGCAGAGAGCTGGATTGGAAGTCGAGCAGCCCGGACTAGAACCGGTACCCATATGGGATACCAGCGCTGCAGGCAGAGGATTAACCTACTGCACCACAGCAGCGACCCGTGGAATGAATATTGTTACAGCTTAATAGTACTCCATGGTGTAAATTTACTATTATTAATATTTCAGAGTATGGCTTTGTTCTACATTATTGTAAATGCAGATGTGAAGATGTAAAAGGGAGTAATTTTTCTGCTCAGATTATATAGTAACCTAACTGCTTAAAGGAATAAAACAGGGCTGGCATTGTGGCAAGTGGGTTAAACTGCTGTCTGCTGTACTGGCATCCTGTACTGGTCACTGGTTCACGACCCAACTGCACCACTTCTGATTTAGCTCCTTGCTAATGTACCAGGGAAAGCAATGGAAGATGGCCCAACTCCTTATACCGCTGCACTCATATAGGAGATCTGGATGGTGTTCCAGGCTCCTGGCTTCGGCCTGGTCCTGTGCTGGCTGTGCAGCCACTTGAGGATTGAACCAGTGGATGGAAGATCTGTCTCTCTATCTCTCCCCCTCTCTCTGTCTCTCCATGTCTCTGTAACTATGCCTTTCAAATAAAATAAATAAATCTTGAAAAAGGAATAAAATAAAATATTCAAATCATTTTCACATTAAGATAAGTTTCTTATATTTTTAAATTACATATAGTCATTTTATTCAACAAACATTTTAGAAAGATAGAAATATGATGTTTTTGACCAAAACACTTAACTTCTAAATGGGATATTTCTACTTTGCCATACTATTTAAAGGAGCTAACCATAACCATTCTTAAATAAGTATAGGTTATTGCCCTTAACAACATCATCATCATTTTTATCTTGAGACCATTTCCTTTGTATCTTTATAGGATATTCTCTTACATTCCAGGTATTCCTTCTGATTCTGAGAAATAAAATATGAATCATGAATACTCCCTTATATTTTCTGTGAATTTATATACCAAATCTTCTAAATATCAGGTTCAAAATATGTATATTTTATTGTCAGTTCCAACTAAATTTATGTTGACAGTTATCAATAATTCTAAATGTTTTTAACATGATTTTCTTATCAAATTCATGTTTAGAGTATATTAGAGTTTTAAAATGGTTCTTGTTTCTCCCAATATAATTTATTTATAAAATGAACATGTTCCTGAAAACTAAATTAACTGTCAGCTATGACATAATTCAAATACTATTTGAAATTTATTAATTATTTGGGTATTGGTACAATTGCTGTGGTGAAATGATTAGTTCTTTCTTAAGATTTATTTATTTGAAAGTCAGAGTTACACAGAGAGAGGAGAGGCTGAGAGTGAGAGAGAGAGGTCTTCTATCGGAAGGTTCACTCTCCAATTGATCGCAACTCTGGCCAATCTGGAGCCAGGAGCTGCTTCTGGGTCTCCCACGTGGGTGCAGGGACCCAAGGATTTGGGCTATCTTCTACTGCTTTCCCAGGCCATGGCAGAGAACTGGATCAGAAGTGGAGCAGCCAGGTCTCAAACCGGTGCCCATATGGGATGCCGGTGCTCAGCACAGGGCATTAACCCACTGCACCACAGCACCGGCCCCCAAATGAATAGTTCTTATGTATATCAAAAATTTTTAAATTGGAGTCGGTGTAGCATAGTGGGCAGAGCTGCCACTTTGAACACCCATATCCCATATTGAAGTGCTGGTCCTCAAATTTTATTTTATACCAAATATGGGATGATATCATGTTTTATGTTTGTAAGTTAACTTTACTTTTGGTTTGTCATTTATGAAAATAGATGACTGGTATGAAATTGTGTGAGTCAAATGCATATTCACCCTTTTTTCATACTATGCTTAGAGGATGAAGACAAACTAAAAGCTAACTCTATGGTGTTCAATGGCTAATATGTAAACTCAGTAATAATTATTGTTGAAAAGCACCATCATGCAGACCTAAGATTATTTTCTTAAAATATAATAAGTCCATAACATTCATTTTTCTTGGTTAACATTTAATTAGATGATTAGAATCATCATTGTTGTAGGCTGGATGTCCATATTTCAGAACCCATGAATGTTGCCTTATGTGACAAAAGTGACTTTTTAGATATGATTGCATTAAGATTTTGCGATGATCTTGAGATTATCCAGGTGGATCCAATGTAATCATCAGGGCCCTTATGTGAGAAACGGAGAACAGTGGAATCAGAGACAAGAATGTAATGATGACTCACAGGTTGGTGCAAGTATAGTTGGATGGGAGCCTTGAGGCCAACATAGGGAGTTGTGTCTAGAAGCTGGAAAAGCCAAGGAATCCAACTGTCCCCTAGAACTGCAGCCAGAAACTAACCTCTGCTGGCAGCTTGTTTTTCACCTACTGAGAATAATTTTAGACATCTAACCTCAGAATTTTTTAAACTTTTATTTAATAAATATAAATTTCCAAAGTACAACTTTTGGATTATAGCGGTTCCTGCCCCCCATAACCTTCCTCCCACCCATAACCATCCCATCTCCTACTCCCTCTCCCATCCCATTCTTCATTAAGATTGATTTTTAATTATCTTTATATACAGAAGATCAACTTAGTATATACTAAGTAAAGATTTCAACAGTTTGCACCCACACAGACACACAAAGTATAAAGTACTGTTTGAGTACTAGTTTTACCATTGATTCACATAGTACAACACATTAAGGGCAGAGATCCTACATGAGGAGTATGTGCACAGTGACTCTTGTTGTTGATTTAACAATTGAAACTCTTATTTATGACGTCAGTAATCACCCTAGGCTCTTGTCATGAGTTGCCAAAGCTATGGAAGCCTCTTGAGTTTGGCAACTCTGACCTTATTTAGACAAGGTCATAGTCAAAGTGGAAGTTCCCTCTCCCTTCAGAGAAAGGTACCACCTTCTTTGATGGCCCATTCTTTTTGCTGGGATCTCACTCACAGAGATCTTTCATTTAGGTCATTTTTTTTTTCCACAGTGTCTTGGCTTTCCACGCCTGAGAAACTCTCATGGGCTTTTTAGCCAGATCCAAATGCCTTAAGGGCTGGTTCTGAGGCCAGATTGCTGTTTAGGGCATCTGCCATTCTATGAGTCTGCTCTGACCTCAGAATTACACATTGATAAATTAATGTTGTTTAAAGCCATTATATTCTTGATAACTTGTTACAGCAGCAATAACAAATTGATGATTATTGAAAGACTATTACATGTTTCATTCAGCAGGTGGACAACTTTTTTTCCATCATGGATTTCATATGAGAAGTTTTCAAAAGGTTCATAAAATGCATTTTATGAAAAAACACTGCAGGGATTTCAAAAAGTTTGGCAACAAAATAAACCTTTTGAGTCTATTTTTTCACAAACTTACTTTTGAAGTACCTTCATATTGCCTTTGCTGTATTATGAATTATGTTTCATACCAGTAGATATTTTCAAGGTAAATTTTTTCCTCATCATTTTCTATTTTCTATTTAACAATTCAAGATACTTTTAAGTAAACACAATATTTAGTAATAAGTACTTTTAAAACTAACAAGGGTAAGTGACATAACTCAGATACTGAAAGATAAAAAATGTCCTCCCTCATATGCAGAAGATAAAAAAGAAAAGTGAAAGTGAATCTCAACACAGAATGATAATTACCAGACGCTGCAAAGTAGGGGTTGATAGAGTTTGGATAATGGAACCAATTTGGAGTCAGATAGAGGTAATAAATTCTTGTTTTTTCACATCACAGTGGGGTGTCTGTGGTTCACAATATCCTAATATATGTTCTCCAATCAACTAATGACAAGGAGAAGGAAAGGTTAATTTCATTGGCACATATTGTGCACATTTATTGAAATATGACTCTGTATCACATAAATATATACAATTATTGAGTATCAGTCAAAAAGTATTTGTTTTCAGTTTTTAAGGAGCTGGAAATGCTAACTAACCCGATTTGATGTTCATGCCTGTGGAACACTGTGTTAACACACTGAAACCCATAACTGTATACAATTAAATTTAAATAAAGAATCTTTCAAATATCAATAAAGGTAGTAACTTTCTAAACTGATGAGAAACATTATTGCTTTTTCTTTTCCACCTTTTTACTAAATAAGCTATTGCTAACTTAGTTTCCCTGAAATAGTGCAATACCAAGTGTCACTCAGAGTTTTCTTTGATAATTTAGAGTATGTTCTTGGTAAATTCACTTTCAAGATGAACCTTTACTGTATAGTTTGCCTGGGTTGAAGTTCAGAAAAAATGCATGGTAAGGTCATAGGAATAACAATTGAACAATGTAAGAAAGTAAACATGGAAGAAGATAATTGGCAGAAAGAGAAAAGTGAGTTATATTCTCAAGGGTCTCATGGATATTGTTATTTTATAGAATTTTCCAAGAGAGGAGTTCTGGCCATCATTTCCAGTAGGATAACTGTATCTTCTGTGTCATTTCTCTAGTGAAGGGATTTCAAGGGAATAATATCTTGAAGATGGATTTGTTGATAAGACTCATTTAAGCTGAGGGTGGCAAAGCAAGAACACTGATTTTGCTTGGACTTTATGTTATTTGGAGATGATGAGAATCAGATATTCTAAAAACTAAACAAAAAAATGAAACTAACCATTCCTAATCTAACTCTGGTGTAACCACAGATCAAACTTTTTGAGCTGTTAGGTTGGGAATGAATTGTTTGCTTAGTTGGTGATTTGGATATATCATCCTCATACAACTGATTTTAAAATCAAAACACAAGTCTTGGTGCCAGCATTGTGGCGTGGCAGGTAAAGCTGCCACCTGTGATGCCAGCGTTCCGTTTGGGAGCCGGTTCACATCCTTGCTGCACCACTTCTGATCCAGCTCCCTGCTAGTGGCCTGGAAAAGCAGCGGAAGATGTTCCAAGTTTTGGGTGCCCGCCACCCACATGGGAGACCCGGATGAAGCTCTGGGCTCCTGGCTTCAGGTTGGCCCAGGCTTTGTTGTTGTGCCTATCTGGGAAGTGAACATGTGGTTAGAAGATCTCTCTCTCTCTCTGTAAATATGATTTTCAAATTTAAAAAAGTCTTTAATTTAAAAGTCTGATAACAAACATTTTGTTATCAGAAGTATTGAAAACAAAATAATCTGATTTTTCATCAGATTTTATGTGGCATGGCATAGAAAATTAAACTGTTGATGCTCAAATCTTATAAGTCCAGTTGAAAAGCAAATTATGAATTCTGCCAAATTACTTCACTCTCACCTTTCTTGCCACACTGTAGCTCAAGAGTCAGTAACTATTGACTGGGTTAATACAACTACCTCCTAGTTGGCATTCTCTGTCATTAATTTTGTCCCTCCATCCAATCTGCCTTCTTTCTGGACACCGAAGTGATCTTTCTTAAGTAGAAAATGCAAAAATATCACATCTTTGTTTGAAATCCTCAATTCTTCCAACAGCCTACAAGATAAAAATCCAGAATCTGAGTAACATTATACACTCTCTGCCTCACATTGCAACCCCAGTCAATGCCTCTCTGATCTAATTACACACATTTTTTTAATGTTTTATTTATTTGAAAGAGTTAGAGAGAGAGAAAGAATGAGAGAGAGAGAGAGCTCTTCCATCTGCTTGTTCACTCCTTAAATGGCCACAACAACCAGGGCTGGGCCAAGGTGTGACCAGGAACAAGGAGCTTCTTCCAGGTCTCCCACATGGGTGCGGGGGCCCAATCACTTGGGACTTCTTCCACTGCTTTCCCAGGAGTATTAGCAGGGAGCTGGAACAGAAGTGAGCAGTCAGAAATTGAATTGGTGCCTATATGAAGTTATTTAATTACTCTCAATTTCCAAAAGTTTTTTTCTTTATTTTGTATTTTTTATTTTTCCCTTCATATTTGCTTCACCTGCTGTCTGGAATGTATGCCCTTCACTCATCTCTGATCATACCTCTCCTTCATATCTAACCTCTCTCTTCCCTTATGATTACTTTTTGTGTCACAGACTTAACAATATATTTACAGGTTTAATTATTTATTGAATCAGATTGAGAACAACATCTTTGTTAGGTGGAAGTTTTACCTTCAAATCAAGAGGTTATCATGTTCATTTTATTTATTTCTTTTGGTATAAAAAAGGCAATATAAATATATAGGAATTTAAGAAATGTGTCAAACCTAGGAAATCAAAGTAACCACCTATTTATCAGATCCCTGTAATCTTCTTTAAGTTTCCAGCAACATGCCAATTCTTAATCAGGACTGATTGGATTCAGGAGTGAAATACATCCCATATTTCAATAATGATACAATGGAAACTCTTTTATTGCTATAGCCTTTGTAGAGTAGTCAAGATGGAGGCATGGCTTCCCTTCATGGGGTAATTTAGGAAGAAAAGATCCTTTATTTTGTAACTATTCCATCCCATAGGAGAATATAATTATTTACATAAAGCTTGTGGAAGAGGCAAAAGACGGATGAGCAATGCTTAAGCTTTTAATGGGTGTGAAATTGGTTTGCATCATTACTGATCATACTCCATGGGAAAGCATTCCATACAGGCATTCCTAATTGCAAATGAGTTTGGGAAATTTTTCCCTATATGTACAGGGATTTGAGATGGATTTCACTGAATGGTATAGCTGTCTATCATAAAGGACTTCATATACTCCTTGGTAATTGGCGCATTCTTTTAATTTGTGTATATTAAATAACATTGGTTTCAAACCTATGGTCTTGATAGCAATCCAGATTTATCCTAATGGCTTATTTTAAACAAAGATGTATTTATTTATTTGAAAGGCAGAGTTACAGAGATGCAGAGGAAGAGAGAGAGAGAGAGAGAGAGAGAGAGAGAGAGAGAGATCTTCTATCCATTGGTTCACTCCACAAATGGCCACAACAGCTGGAGCTGAGCCTATCCAAAGCCAGGAGCCAGGAGCTTCTTCCATGTCTCCTATGCATGTGCAGGGGCCCAAGGACTTGGGCCATCTTCTACTGCCTTCCCATGCCACAGCAGAGAGCTAGATGGTAAGTGGAGCAGCCGGGACTTGAGCCAGTGCCCATATGGGTTGCAGGCATTGCAGGTGACAGCTTTACCTCCTATGCCACAGCACCAGCACCCACTAATGGTTTCAAGAATTCACATCTCCCTGTGTTTTTAAGTGTTTACTCTTTTGCATTGATCACCTATCACATTTTGTTCTAATAATTTGCTTCAGTTTCTTTCATCAATCACTTTGGAGTCCCTTCTACCATCTTGTCCATTTTCCTGAGGATAAGGAGTGGATGCCATCCTACAAGTCATCATTAAGGAGCGCGTTATGTGGTACAAACTTTTCATAAAAGCTTAGCTATAATGGAAGAAAACTGGAACACAGAGTTATAAGCAGTTTGAACAAGCATCATCACCATGATGCCTCAATTTTCTTGAGCACATCGTCTTTACTGGAAGTCAACTACCTAAGTTTCTACCTCGTTTTATCGGCTTATGGAAAACTTTGCAAGTGTTGCTATCATCTCCGAGTCCCTTTGGTTTTTGTTTGAGTATGGTAACATTATTTTTTTTTATTTTAAAGCTTTTATTTAATGAATGCATCATAGGTACAACTTTAGGAATAAAGTGGCTCCCCCCTCCCCCAATACCCATCCTCCCACCCTGACTCCTGGCCCACCTCTTACTCCCTCTCCCATCCCATTCTTCATTAAGATTCATTTTTAATTAACTTTATATACAGAAGACCAACTCTATATTATGTAAAGATTTTAACAGTTTGCACCCACACCCCAAACACACGTACAACTTCAAAAGTACTTTTTGAGAACAAGTTTTACAGTTAATTCTGATCATGTATGTTAGGAAATCTATGTGCTTCCTGTACTTGGAGGTCACTTTCTCCAAATTGGGGAAGTTTTCTGGGATTATTTCACTAAGTAGGACTTCTAGTTCATTTTTTCTTTCCACTGCTTCAGAAACTCCCAAGACCTGTATGCTGGGTCATTTGAGAGTATCCAAAAAATCTGCAAGACTGTTTTTAAGTTTTCTAATTTCTGCTTCTGCTTCTGCTTCTGCTGCTGCTGCTTCTTCTTCTTCTTCTTCTTCTTCTTCTTCTTCTTTTTTGCTTTGCACTGAAAGATTTCCAAAGATTTCTTTCTTAGCTTGCATAATCTTTCTTCTGCCTCACCAAGTCTGTTATTTAGACTTTCGACCACATTTTTTATTTGATCCAGTGAATTCATTTCTAACATTTCATTTCTATTTCTTTTTAAATTTCAATTTCATGGGAAAATTTTTCATTCATGGCATGTATGCTTTTCTCTAGTTTGTGGATTTGCTTCTGATTGCTTTTGAATAACCCTATGATTATTTTTTTTGAATTCCATTTCTGATATTTCTTGAATCTCTTCATCTTTACATTCTAATATTGGAATGCTGAGTGTTGCTTTGGAGAGGGGGTCATGGTATCTTTCTTATTCTTGTTTCTTGAAATTCTGCATTTATTTTTAGGCATTTACAGAATTAATTTTTTTTTCCTTTAATGCTTTTATCTGTGAGCTATACCTCTGTGGCTTAGTGGAGTGTCTTCACTTTCAGTGAATACCAAGAGGTGTGTGGTAGCTGTGGCCAGGAGTTCTTATCAGCACTCTATAGTGAGGTGAGTATCCAGGGTAACACCCATGTTGGGGGTGGTAGATCTCCTCTTGATAACAAAATCTGGGGGGAAATGGTCACCTCTGTTGGTGTGATTGTCTCCTCATCTCCTCTCCTCCAAGCTTAGCAATGCCCAGGTGTCAGCCCCCAGTATGTTCAACATTCATGGTGCCACTGTATGAACTGCACAAATGGTCAACACAGTCCTTTCTATGAGCGCAGTTCCTGCTGCAATGACTGGTCTCAGGCAACCAAGGAGATCCAAGCATGTGGAGCCACACCCAGTGACTGCCCAGAGACCCAGCTTCATCATGCATCCTCTTTTGTAACCACCAAGACCCAGTGGTCTCAGCACACAAGGATCCAACAGTCAGTGGGTGAAGAGGTTTCGCTTTGCCCTGCCAGCCTGTCTACTCAACAGAAAGGCAGACATTCCCCTAGCCAGCTCCACCTAGGCATGTTGATCCCAGGAGCCAATGGTATGCTGGGAGGCTGAGGGTACCTCACAGTCTTATGTGGATGCCCAGCCACCTGTCGCTCCTCCCGGACAGGCTCAAAATTAATTTTTTAGATCCTTAAACTAGTTCTGACTTTTGACAAAATACCGTCCTGTTATATTTTCCTGTCTGTGATGGAAAGATAAAATAATTATAATCAGAGAAAGATTGAAACATTAGCAACAAAGATTAAACATAAATAGCACCTAATTTCCTCTCCCCTTGGCTGTTGAAATGATGCTTACCTGCGTCCCCCTGTCTAGTTATTTCCCAAGCCCCCCTTTTTTTTTTACCTGGAAGGACTCCATTTATTCCATTCTACCATGCCAGCCACCTCTCTAGGTGCTAGTTTTGCCCAAGCTTGAGGTATAATATATATAATATATATATAATATATATAATAATACTAAAGGAAGATTGTGAGCTGAGGTAGAAGAAGGAATTTAATATTTATAGTTACAAAACTAAGTGCCCACCCCAGATGCTAAACAAATGTGATATATCATCAAAATAGGAATTAGACTGAGGGAACACATAGGTAAATAACGATCATTAATGATGAAATGAATTGTGCTGATATCAGACAGTATATATTCCACAACATTTTCAAAAATAAAGATGAACAAGTGAGTTACATAATTCTTTTGGCAGCTGACTTAGTGAAATAACTAAGCTTAAAGTAACAACAGATTGAATTTTACAATGAGCTAATTATTAGTGAGAGGAAATAACAGCTGTGCAGTAATAACTCCCATAAAAGTTTCCTTCACAAAGTAAGGTAGGATAAATAATGATTTCTCAAAAATCAATTTAAGTTAATAAATATGCCATCTTTAAAAACCTTGAGCCCATATTTCTTTACATTGACCATAAATTTTCTTCAGCTTTTCCCAATGTATATTACTATCCACTTATTAATAAAAAAGGGGTAAAAATGTTTAATAGTTGAAACCATATGTAAAATGATCATTCGATTATTATTCAAGACATAGTCGGGGTTGACGTGGCGCAGCAGGTTAAAACCCTGGCCTGAAGCACCAGCATCCCATATGGGCACTGGTTCTAGTCCCAGCTGCTAGTCTTCTTCTTTTTTTTTTTTTTTTTTTTTTTTTGACAGGCAGAGTGGACAGTGAGAGAGAGAGACAGAGAGAAAGGTCTTCCTTTCCATTGGTTCACCCTCCAATGGCCGCCGCGGCTGGCGCGCTGCTGTCAGCACATCGCACTGATCCGAAGCCAGGAGCCAGGTACTTATCCTGGTCTCCCATGGGGTGCAGGGCCCAAGCACTTGGGCCTTCCTCCACTGCACTCCTTGGCCACAGCAGAGAGCTGGCCTGGAAGAGGAGCAACTGGGACAGAATCCAGCGCCCCGACCGGGACTAGAACCCGGTGTGCCGGCGCCGCAGGGTGGAGGATTAGCCTAGTGAGCCACGGCGCCGGCCTGCTGCTCGTCTTTTGATCCAGCTCTCTGCTATAGCCTGAGATAGCAGTAGAAGATGGCCCAAATATTTGGACCCCTACACCCATGTGGAAGACCCAGAAGAAGCTCCTGGCTACTGGCTTTGGATCGACGCAGCTCTGGCCATTGTGGCCATCTGGCGGGTGAACCAGCGTTTGGCAGACCTCTCTCTCTGTCTCTACCTCTCTCTGTAACTGTCTTTCAAATAAATAAAATACATCTATAAAAAATTTTAAAAAGTCACATTCATTAACATTTAAAATCTAAACACTATACAAATATTTGGATTTCTTGGGAAGATAAATGAACATCTCTTATCTAATTCAACTTTTACTAGAGTTCACCATAGTTAAGTTAGCTGTAGTTATGAATCTATTTATATTTCAGATTAATTAATGATTGGGCATCAGTTGGATTAATGAATGGAAATGAAATCAGAATCTTTAGTGTTGTATATTTAAGAAATCAGGGTTGGCACTGTGACCTCACGTGTTAAGTCACCAGCATCCCATAATATGGGGCACCAGAGACCTGGCTACTCCACTTTCAATCCAGCTCCCTGCTAATGCTCCTGGGAAAGCAGTGGAAGATGTTCCGAGTGCTTGAAAGAAGCTCCTGGCTCTTGGCTTCAGACTGGCCCAGCTCCAGCCGCCCTGACCATTTGGGAAATGAACCAGAGGATTCTCTCTCTCTGTCTCTGATTCTCCCTCCCTGTAACTCTCCCTTTCAAATGAGTAAATAGTGGAAGATAAATATTTCTTTAAAAAAGCAATAATATATATGTGACCACAAGTAATAAAGTATTTGGTAGAGGAGTCCTGTGGGCAGTTGAAACACATTTTGCAACCAATATTTTTAATTTTAAGGGACTACTTGCTGACACACAAGTCTTTCTTAGCTCTGACACCCTGAGTAGAAAATAGGTCACATTTACAATATCTCACAGCTTGATACTCTTCATTAGAGGATCCAATTTTTCACTCATGGCTTCCCACTGCAGTTAGATGCAGCCATGTGACTAGAATTGGCAAAGGCTTTCTGAATGGAAGTAATGTGTCATTCAGGGCCAAAGCCTTTAATTACTAGTGGGAGACCATCCAGCACTGTTTTGCTGTTCAACATAGACTGAGGAGACTACAAAGTCCAGATAGAGCATCCAGAGAGCAGTGGAAACTTCATTAGCCTGGAATGCTGAGTTGCTGCAAAGAGAGCAGTTGACATGGAGAGTTGCTGACAGCCTACACTGAGTATGCATAAACCCCAAACAAACGTTTACTTTATCATCTCCCTAAGATCGGGGGTGGGGTGTTTATTACCTCAGTGTATCTTCTAGGTTCTTCTAATGTATGTTGCAAATCTCCCATCTTCAACAACAAGAAATCCAGGCTTTTTCTATGATTCACAAGTGTCTATAGTATTAATACCTCTTTTGGAATTTCTCTGTTGTTAGCTAATCACATCTGATGAGACATGAATCCTTGAAGGCAGATTCTGTTACTTCTGCCCCTCTGTCAACATTGATAATGAGTTTTCTCAATCTGTTCCAGCCCATTTGTTGATCTGGGCTTGTGAAGCACCCCTGACACCTGTGGCTCAAGCAGGGAGTTCGCTCAGATGGCATTACTTCTTGTGTCACATCAAAAATAGAACTAGACATCTGCCAAGTTTAGAGCCCTATATTCCAATATTTTATAGTTTATACTGAAAAAAAAAATAAAACAACACCAATAAAAAATAAACTATTTTGGACAATTTGCTCATATCCAGCAGTTTAAATGTAACAATACATATTAGTTCATTTGAGTAGGCATTGCTCACTCCATGAAATGAGAACACTCTTTTCACCTAGCTCCCATCCTTGTGGAAGGCACCATAACAAAAAGGCTTGTGGCCTGAAGGGCAGAAGTTATTTGTGGAAACAGTTCCTTCAATTCATCCAGCAAGCTATTTTCACAGATCATTTACTCTTCCCAATAGTATGTTAAACCAACATCTTATTCATGCTTGGAATCATCATAACCTCTACAAAATTTCCCTCCAAGTTGTTTTACTGTGTTTCCAGGATCTCATATGTGTGCAAAACATTGTCCCTCAACTCATTCAGCTGCTGTTTTGGACAGTTATTATGATAACCTGTGTACCAATCACACCTTGTGTGCTGCCCCTGCTTTAAGAACATTAGAAACAATGTTCTTTGAGTGCTAATATGATGGGGTCAGCCCATATCCTTCATGTTACAGTTTACCAGGCTATCAGAGATGGAAAAACAAGTCCTTCCATATCTATAATTTACTTGGTTTCCTATAACCTGAAGTATCATTTATATGGCATCTCATACTATTTGGTGACCAGAACTTTTAGGAATGTGGCTGCAGGTCAAAATCCCACATATGTATGATCTTTCAGGTTTGACTGCATCTGATTAGGAAGATCTTCCCTGGCAGGCATCTTGAGGGACACTGCCTTTCTGGCAGCAGACTTGGTACTCAGCTGGTGGTGTACTGCAGTCTACAGGATGCTGCAATCAAGGGCTTAGCTACCTGCCCTACCTCAAGCCAGACACGCTCGTATATGTGTATGATTCTGACTTCCAGAGCCTCACTTCAAAGGTCTCCTTTATTTAATTACCACCACTGAGGACCTTTCTAGGCAATTGCCAAGGCTTTTGCACTGTCTTTTTTTTTTTAAATTTATTTTTGACTGGCAGAGTGGACAGTGAGAGAGACAGAGAGAAAGGTCTTCCTTTGCCGTTGGTTCACCCTCCAATGGCCTCCACGGTTGGTGTGCTGTGGCTGGTGCACCGCGCTGATCCGAAGCCTGTAGCCAGATGCTTCTCCTGGTCTCCCATGTGGGTACAGAGCCCAAGCACTTGGGCCATCCTCCACTACACTCCTGGGCCATAGAAGAGAGCTGGCTTGGAAGAGGGGCAACCGGGACAGAATCCGGCGCCCCGACTGGGACTAGAACCCCGTATGCTGGTGCGACAGGCGGAGGATTAGCCTATTGAGCCACAGCTCCGGCCTTTTTGCACTGTCTTGATGGGACACATTTTCTCCGTTTTGAGTTGGTTCTTTTCCAGTTGTAGGTCTCCCTTCTCAACTTCAGCAGGTGTAAAGAACAGGAGGCAGGTTTTGTTCAGGATTTCCCCACAAGTAGACACTCCCCATACCTGCTGTGTATGTTATCTGAGAGACCTTTGCCCAATGTTATGCCATAGTGGAAAGGGAGATGGAATATTCTTAATACAGAATTTTCATTTTTTTGATGACTGCAATGTGTACCACCACAGGAAGAGAATAAAAGTGTACTTGTTACATTTTGCTTCTCTTACTGTGCTAATCGATTACCCTGATGTCTGACAACTCAGCAAACTTTTCACATGTCATCTTCCAACCAATCCCTTTAATGATCCAAAACTAATAAGCTGATTGTGTCTGGGAGAAGGAGGACTAAAATTGCCGTCATTGTTACCAAAGCAACAAAACCTTTTCAAAATAACAATGCTCATAGCTATCCCATTATATATATATACACATACAGATGGGCCACTACCAAGTATGATTGTATTCAAGATTTTTTTAGCTTTATGTTGGTGTGAAAATGATACACGTTCAGGAAATTGTGAATTTTGTTCTTCCCCTGGGCTTGCAGTGCTCTCTTTTATGATGCTGGGCCACAGCAGTGAGCTGAGTAAGAACCAGTGCTGTGCTATACACTGCACTGTACTGAATCAGTTATATGACCTATTCAAGACTTTTCTGTAATAGGCTTCTTATTCAAGATTTTGCCCAACTGTAAGTTAATGAAAGTTCTCTTTTGCATGTTTTAGGCATGTCAGGCTTTGGTAGATTAGATATATAAACACATCTTAAACTTATGTTTATTTCATCTTTTTTGGCACTACATTTGACAGGGCCGAATTATTTATCATACCTAGCTAAAAATCACCCTTTTTATTTTACTATTTTTAAGGATTTATTTATTTATTTGAAAAAGCAACAGAGAAATGGGGAAAGGGTAGAGAAAAGTTCTTCTAGCCATGAGAACACCCCCCAAATGGCCACAATAGCTGGATTGAACCAGTTTGAAGCTCAGAGCCTGGAATGCCTTTTGGGTCTTCCACGTGGGTGGCGGAGAATCAAGAAATTGAGCTATCACCTGCTGCTTCCCAGGTACCTTAGCTGAGAGCCACATTGGAAGCTGAGCAGCTGGGACTCAAAGTGGCATTGTGATATGGGATTCAGGTTTCCCAAATTGCAACTTAACTGACTGTGCCATGATGCTTGGCTCAGCATTACATTGTTAGAACTCTGTAATGAGAGGCATACATTAAAAATTCAGGTGAAAATAAGTGACAGCTTAAAGAAATACAAAAACCTGTGAACAAAATTTATTGTCACCAAAATGCATTAGGTGATCTTATTTCAAAACCTAAGAATGTTCTTGTTATGGTATGAATGCATTCATTTAGGGATATTTTTTCATGTTACAAATATTGGTTACATAGTTTATATTTGATTAATATTTACAAAATGAAAGAATGTACTCTTCTTAAGACATTTTCTTGTGAAAGCAATTCTTTATTGTCTATGAAGAAGGAATATAGAAATAGAAAATACCATTTGGCTATCCTATGACTATAGTATGAAATCTTATACTCAAAAAGAGGAATGAAACATCTTTTGGTATGATGTATTACTTACAAAACTGGTTCTATAGACAATAAAGGATATCTGGAGATGCATATTGATGGTGTCAATAAACAACAGCTATCTAAATACTTTTTAAAAAATGAGTTAAGATTATTAATGCCAGAATAATTCTAAAAATTTGTTCATATTGACTCATTCAAATATATTATTTTTATAAAAGAATAAAATTCCAAAAATAAACAAATATTAAAAAACAAACAGCACTATAACAAAGAAGAAATTAAAAAAATAATGCTACCAAGAAACAAGATGGGTCATGAAAAGTAGAGGTAGACTACCATAACCATAAGTTGGTGATAGGTCCAGTTACATCTGAATTTTGAAATAATTATCTTTGTTGGGGCAGATAAAACATGACTTCTAATTTTTGTCATATGACAATGCGTGTGGTAAACTGTCTCTTCTGAAACACAATAACAGTGGGGAGGGTCAAGCACCTTTGCATCTTTATGTTAAGAACAACGATGTACAGTTAGTGTTAATACTACATAATGTACTCATAAATTCTCTAGTAAAGGCCAGGGTTTCCAGTAACTGATATTAAACACAGTGAATGTTTTTCCTGTTTTACTTTTTAAATGAAGAATTTTCTGTCTTTTCTAATTATTTCATGGTGTCATGAAATGTCCCTTTTTAAATTATTTTTTGATGGAAAGCACTGTATTGACCAGTTTAAATTTCTGAAGAACTTCCACCATTATAGCTACATATAAAACTCTTAGTCAAATAGGATTTTAACTGCTCTAGGAACTCCTGTGTTTTATTTCCTTACAAAAGTTGTTATTCCCATCCAGAAATGCTTCTCATAGTTAATAAGATACATTTATGCATAACTCAATTTATCATTATATTAAGAATTTTTAATAAAGATAAAACTGTTGAAGCTATTGCTATAAATTTTTTAATAACCATATTTAACAAGTAGTATCCCATTACTCAATGGATCATTTTATAATTTATCTTTCCTAATTGTATTTCTTTTTTTTTTTTTTTTAAGATTCATTTATTTGTTGAAAGGCAGAGTTACACAGAGAGAGAGGGAATTCTTCCACCTGCTGGTTCACTTCCCAGAAGGCCTCTATAGCCAGAGCTGGGCCAATCTAAAGACAGGAACCAGAAGTTTCTTCTGGGTCTCCCACTTGAGTGCAGAGGCCCAAGCTCTTGGGCACTCTTCTGCCACTTTGCCAGAAATGTTAGCAGGGAGCTGGATCAGAAGAGGAGCAGCCAGTACACAAACCAGCACCCATGTGGGATGCTGGCTATGCCATAGCAGTAGCCTCTGTACTTCTTTTTTAAGGGTTGGGTTTTGTTGAAATGAACATCAAGGTATAATTGAGGGAAGAAAAAAAGACAAAATAGTTCAGCCTAAAAGGTACATATGGAAAATAAATCAAGATTCAGTATACAAAGAGATAATATTAAAAATACTAGGGTTAAAACATTGATTCTGATATTTTCTAGTTATAGGACTTGGAGACTTTTATTTAAACTCTTTGAAAGTTGTCTGTATAACCTATAAAAATACCTAAATCATCAGTTAGCTTAGTAAAATTTGAAAAAAGTGCATGGTACTCCTAATAAATTGAATGCTTCTTACCAAGTTTAAATTGGTCATGGTAACTGATAATTAAAAGAAATATTTAGAAAGTTTGAGTTTTCTAAAAAATCATGACCATAGATGCCATGATTTTTGAATACTGTTCCTACCTGCAACATCATTTATCAGCCTAATGCCTATGGGGAATGTAAATAGCAGATTAGATAGATGGATAGATAGGGATACCCATATCTATAGGTATGTAGATGTGTCAAGTCAACATTCTCAATATAAGTAGTTGCCTACCCAATTACTAGTCTATTCCTAAAAATAAGAACTCTAATCTTCCTTGAGTATAAATACGCTAATTAAAGTATTTAATACATACAATATATTCAGGGAGAGACTACTATTATGTTGTGTTTTGGTCAAAGGACTGAAGAAGTTGTTTAATAAGGGATCTAGAAAATTTTCCATGTAAAGAAATATATCTTTCTCACTCCCCTTTGTTTGTTCTTGGATCTTTCCTTTTCCCTCTTTGTTTTGAAATGGAAACTTGATATGTAGAACTGTGACTGCCATCTTGTGACTATGTGAGTAAAAGCCACAAGCTAAAGGTGATAGAGGGGGACAAGGGAAGGGTCCTGGTTTCCTGTGGACAAGAATAAGCCTACTCACCTGTATGGATTCCTGTTGTGCAAGAAAAATAGGCTTCGTGTTGTTTAAGATAAATTTTCATTTTTCCTAAGCTACTGTTTGTTATATTTTGACTGAACATGCTCAAACAATGGTATGAGTATAGCATATCATTGACAAGCACATACAGAGATACATTCTTGAAGGTCAATATTCTAAAAGGATTATTCATTTTGTTCATTAGAAAAAATGAATTAAATGTGATGTATGGATCACTTATATGTTTATATGTATAAGAAAAGTAATCGAGATCATTTTCAACCATATACACATATATAAATGCATGGAGATAAAAGGCAAAAAGAGTTAAGTCTATTTTAGATGTAAAAGTCAATATATCTATCCTGTTTTTTTTCTGTCTATGCCTACCTTGTATTCCTTATTCCCCCTGCTATCTTCCCTTTCATGATCATTTTTTTTTATTTATGTAAGTTATGCCAGAATTGTTCTTCAATGCATTTGAGTTGAAGGATGAATTTTTTTATCAGCAAAAAGATTTCCACTCTAAGTAAAAAGCATTTTGCACTTCTAATGTAGTTTGTATTTTCCCCCTATTTGTTGATACTGGTATCCTATACTCAGGGCAGCTGAATCTCCTGCAGACAAAACTATTCTATTGAAGGCTGAAAAATAGATTCCTAATCACTCACAGTACTCTTGGCAAGTGATCTAAAACTGGTACATTCCTGTTGTTTTAAATACCTTGTCTTGTTAATCACACAAGATTGGCAAAATCATCCGAGGCCTGTTAGAAACTCTCTTTAGAAATTGTAAACCTGAAAATGGCTATCTCTCCTAAGTAATGTTGCTAAACACATTTTATCACAGGGCCACAGTTTGTGAGCACAGTCCCAGTTCTGTGGAGAAAATGATATTAAAAATGTAAGCTCGACAAACAGAGAAAAATGGACAAACAGAAATAGAAGTGAGGCAGAGCTCAGATGTCCCTTTTTAGTATAATTGTCCCTGGACTAAGTACTTTTACTTCAAGCTGTATTTTAGTTGCATAAGACAATTTAACTCCTGTTAGTTTAGTTGGAGTTGTTTGTCTTTTAGCTGTCTTTGGTCTTTTCCTTTACTTTATGAGGCTGAAATTCCTCTGAATTCTAAGTGGGAAATGTAGCCTCTACATAAGCATAAAAGAAAAATATCTTTTACATGTATATAAGAGGCATTTTTATCTAATCTTTTTCTTTTTTGAAGTAATGGTTCTAAAGAGTCCATTTAAATAAACTCAGACAGTGTCTGCAGATGATTCTTTAGGTTTTGCTATATATTTAGGATCAAAATGGGACTCTCATGTGAGATGGGAATTTCTAAGATAATACCATTAAATAAGATTTTATTTAATCTGTCTTCATATATATTATCATAATAAAATTAAAACTCAGCAAGTTTAAATATTTATATTTTCAATATATGTATATGTATACATTTGAAATATATGTATATATATTTGCAAAAATCACTTGACTTCACTGTCAACCTTGTATCATCTGAAGAATAATAAAACTGAGGGACAAACTATAAATTATAGTCATGGTATCTCTTTACTGGTAAGAAAGCAGCAGAGAACAAAACTGAACTCAGAGCAGTCTAATTTCAAGACAGCATTTGCAGGTTAACTAAAAAATGAGATGGAAAAAGAATAGCCCTGATTTTCTGTATTTCTGCCTCAAAATATTCATTAGGCAGATTGGCTATGTTTCTTGGACTTGCATTTCACTGTTTTTAGAATGTACCCGCTTAATACTTCCATCACAAAGAATTTGTTTATCTGGTTCATTTGCAGATCATAATCTCTTTGAGTTTTCTCTATCAATTATTCTCTTAAAACATAAATTTCTTCTGAAGATGTTAAAATCCCACTGGCTTTATGAAACTATAAAGCAACATTTACATTCAGGTTTTCAGATGACCCACATCTGTTCTGTCCTCATTATTCATTGATACTTTTGGATAACTCAGCAAATCAGCTTTTAAATATGAGATTCTTTTGAAAAATTATTACTTAACACACATATCTTATTACATTTCATTTATCAGAGTAGGCACATTTCTTTTGTATTTTCCTGACAAATGCAGTTTTGAGCAGGGATTTCATGGCATGATGCATGATGTGTGTTGATTATATAATAACTTCATTGAGGAAACTGTAAGAAAGACACGCTTTCTGAAGTGTAGTGATAGATGTTGACAGAAAATGATCATGATTTGATGCAATGTAAGGTTCATCACAGTGCCCTTTTGAGCTTGACAAGAGGAGGACATGTTTTATAGCAGAAGAGACAATAAAAATTCAGTATTGGCAATATGACATTGAAAGCTAAAATATGAATAGGGCTTTATTGTAGCAAAAATGAAAAAATATTATCTCCTTTCAGAGAGAAAAGTTCTCCACAGTCTACTTTTATTTAGGAAAATCACACAAATGGAATTTGTCTGACATGGTCCATTAACTTTTAGGACCCTGTATAAAAAGAATGACTATTTCTAATTTGATGGTATAATCACTACAATTTTAAAATACATTAATATCTTTGATTATGGTAAAAACCTACAAAACATCGCAATCTAAAAGTATAGTTAATTCATCCAAACAGATGCTTTAATAAATTGAAATAAACTTTAATTATTTAGTCCTACATATCTATTTCTCCAAAATATTGGAACTCTTTTTCTAGGTGTTTCTTCTCCTTTCTGTTGAAATTACATTTAAAAGAAGTTTTCTGGGTGAAAATACCATTATTTTAGTGTTTTTTTGGTGAACATCATTTTTTTCTTAATATATATTTTCTGTTAAGATAGTGCCTAGCTACGCTATCATTTTTCACCTTTGGTTGGCATTACAAATAAATCAGGTTCTAACTGAAATATCGTCATGAAAATTTTACTTCTTTGACTTAATATTTAATTTATAAAAAAGGAATTAATTTTCTTGAAGGCTTTTTTTGTTCAACCCCACACCCCCTATAGATATAAAGATGCTAAAATCAGAAATCATCAAGTAGTAAAATGAATGGATTGAGATATGACTATGACTTTTTGGAAGGACATATAGAACTGGCAGGGTCAAACAAGTTTCACTATTCCTTTTCATTAAAACTGATCATTATTCATTGAGTAATCCATAATCCCATGATCTGTTCTAGACAGTCATTATTACAGATCAGTGAAGGTCACTTTATAACATATTATCAACTTACCATATATCTTCAAATGTGAAGGAAGCCATAAAAAGGAAAATGAGGATCAAAGGTTTTTTTTTTAAATGTATGAAAGACATTTCCATTTCACTATTAGGACATCTTTTACAGACAGTGCCTCTTCAATATTAATTTTGAGATATTTAATTTGGATTTCACTCAATGAAATCTTGTAACATAATTCCTTACACAAGTACATTGTTATTGCATTGAGAAACATAATAGAAGGCTACATATTGTATAATTAGTGATATTTTAATATCCATTCTTCCTTTCAAAAGCCTACCAAATTATCATACTTAGAAAGTCATATAGTTTAGCTCTACTGAAGTATTTAATTCATTGTAAGAGACTTTTTCCTCATTTCTAATTTTAGTGACATCAAATGAACATATTAGTGAATTGAATGAGTGGTGAGAGAGTAAATATAGCAGTTGCAATTATTAGGAACTAATCATACTGAATTTTGAAATTCTTCAAGAAAATCTAGAGTCAAAAGAGGATGTAGCTGTTGTCGTATTTTTACTGTTGAAAAGTATGGAAGGTGTTTGTCATTGACTGAAAATTTTAAGTTAAAATGCATTAGCTGACATTAGTTATGTAAAGTCTAAACGATAAGTGGTAGAGGCATCACATCTTATGTCTAGTTAGATGATATTGGAGTTGCTTCAGGATCCTGACTACATGGTCCTTTTAGCCTTGTGTACATCATTGTTTTATTCTTGCATACTCAGAATCATTCTGCTGTTCTATGTCAAAACATCTGCATCTCTGTGTCATGCAGAAGTTCAGCGAATCTCAGTAAGACTGTTTGAAATCCTAGTCAGTTTTGTTTCTGGAATACTGCTGCTTCTTCAGTTCCTATCTAAGCAGTGAAATCACCCTCCATTAATTTGGTAATATGTACAGATTTTTCTTTTTACTTAAATGAAGATGGGCAAGTGAGAAAATCATATGCTGAAATAGCCATTGCACAGTAGGTTAATCCTTCGTCTGTGGCACCAGGATCTCATATGGGCGCCAGTTCTAGACCCGGCTGCTCCTCTTCCAATTCAGCTCTCTGCTGTGGCCTGGGAGGGCAGTGGAGGATGGCCCAAGTCCTTGGGTCCCTGCACCTGCATGAGAGACCTGGAAGAAGCTCCTGGCTCCTGGCTTCAGGTTGGCGTATCTCCAGCTGTTGCGGCCATTTGGGGAGTGAACCAACAGAAGGAAGACCTTTCTCTCTGTCTCTCCCTCTCATTGTCTGTAACTCTACCTCTCAAATAAATAATTTTTTTTAAAAAAAGAAATAGCTAATATTTTAAAATATTACTCAACAAGATGTTTCTCTTTTAAATAATCCAATATTCTGCATTACAGAGTGTACAGTGATTTATATGATCTAATGCTTATCTGTTTATCTACCCTTACCTCATGCCTAAGCTTTACCTAACTTCTTGCTGCTTGTTTTTAATGCTCAGGTAGAATGTAACTGCATCAATAAAGGCTTTTACTTTCTAAAATCCCTGCTTTTGTCATAGTATGTGCACATTTTTGTGCATCAAATCAGTTACATAGTTATTTCTACCTACAATTATAGTAGTTCTTTCTACTCAAATAGGATACCCTTAAACTCATTAAACTTAATTTATTTCCAATGCCTTGTGTATCTTTCAAATAGGAAGCATAGTATAGTGCATATTGAGCACCCTTTACATGCCACAGTGCTAATATTCATTTAGGAAGAGTTACTGCTCCATTCTCTTGGGTCATCAATGGATGTACTTTGAAAATGAAGGAAAATACACATTCTTACATTATTTAACTTAGCTATGTATTTAAAGGCTTTAAAAAAATCTTCTATGCATTGATTTTTCTGTGACCTTTATCTGTATTAATAATAACCTTCTTTCTGTGACTCTGTTCCCTTATTTTGCTTAACACTGTGTGCTCTTTTTTGCTGCTTCCTGCTATATTTTCATCTGTGTCATTGGCCCATTTTTTTCCATATCATAAGCAGTGATTTTCTGGGAATCTATCTTGAATATGCTTTCTCAAAAACAGAGATTCTTCCCCATTTATGCAACATCCATCATCAGATTTAGTAGCTTCCTAATTTTTGCCTCCAGCATGTCTTCTCCCTTGAAAAATAAACATATTTTTATTGCTCTCAAATAAATATAAAATAACATTTCATTTTGAGAGGTTATTGATGATGGTGAAGCTTGTGAAGAGAGAGAGAAAAAGTAGGAAACTCAGAAATTAATGTCATCTTGGAAATCAACTGAAATGAGAGAATCAAAATAACAATGTTTCAAGGATATTTTTTGAAAGAACCTAATCATGCACTGGATGTAGAGATAGGGAAATACAGGTAATTTAAATGATTCATAGTATAGTTTAAAAAATTAAGCTTACATTCTATAGCATTGAGAAGTGATATATTGGTAATGGTGAAGGAATTTGTAAAAAAAAAAAAAAAGAGAGAGAGAGAGAGAGAAGATATTAGATTGAAGAGTAAATGGGAGGAGACACAGCCTCAGAGTCAGAGAGGGGAAAATCCAAGAGAAAGAGGGGAAAACATACAAGAGAGGGAGAAGCAGAAAATTGTTAATATGCTGGATATTCTTATTCAATCTACAAGCATTTATTGGGTACTACACATTGCTTGATAATATAAAAATACTCTTATGATATAGACAGACAAGATTCAAGTTTTCATAAATTTCAGTTCAGCAAAGTGCTTTATTCTTAGATAAAAGAGAGGCAATCTAACACAGTAATTAGAACAGACCCACCTTTAAATACCAAATATATCAATTATTATTTTTGAGCAAATTACTCAATTTTTATTTGTAAATTAAAGGGAAAAATATTTGGCTCACAGGTTTACTGTGAGTATTAAAATTGATTGATAAACATATAGTAGTTTAGCACAGTGCCTGGAGCTTAACATTCATTATGGAAATTTCCAATATTATGATTGCATGCATATTGTGATAACTAAGTGTTATTGAGTAAGGAACATTTAACATATTCCAAAGGTGACCAATCATTTGCATTTGTTTGGGCTGTGAGAAAGGAGTGACAGACACATAAAAGATAGGCTTTTATAAGCCTGAAAGGAAGGCAAAAGGCAGTTCAACTGGGATTTTAATTTCAAAGGAACAGCACTTTGGCAATTTTTTTTAAGATGTGGTCAAGCATCATATTTTTTTTTAAGATTTATCTATTTATTTAGAAAGTCAGAGTTAGAAAGAGAGAGGGAGAGACAAGGAGAGAAAGAGAGACATCTTCCATCTGCTGGTTCCATCTCCATACAGTCAGCGCTGGGCCAGGCTGAAGCCAGGAGTCTGGAACTTCATCTGGGTCTCCCACATGAGTGACCAGGGGCCCAAAGACTGGGTCCATCTTCTGCTGCTTTTTCCAGGCCATTAGCAGGGAACTAGACCAGAAGTAGATCAGCTGAGACTTGAACTGGCGCCCACATGGGATGCCAGTGCTGCAGGCTGCGGTTTTATCTGCCATGCCACAACACTGGTCTCCAACGTCACCTTTTTTGCAAGTTTACAAGAAACTATGAACCTCATATATCAGTTCTGAACATTTTTAGCAGTTGATATTCCTTAAAGTATTCAACTATCAAAATGTTCTTGTATTTGGCTTACATATTAACAAACCAATTTGAATTATAATCTTGAATTGCTAAAATAAGATAAATAGCTTTCAGTTGACTGTTTGTTTAGATTTGTCTGTAATGCATTTATATTCAGGAGCAAGGCTGTAATAGATTTGCTATTATCATTACTGGCACTTTTAAAACAGCAGAACTATAACACTTCATGTACTGTCTGGTCTTATTTGACTTCATTGAAGACATTCACAAATTTAAAAGTGTGCAACCAGAAAGTAAACTTTGAATTATAAAATTTCATTTAATATTTTCTAACTACAAAACAAAGCTGTTCTAAAAAAACTTTGAACTTTGGTTCCAGAGATCTTTATTTTCAAAGCACTGACTTGAGAGATAGGACACTATTTTCTCCCTCTCTAATGAGATTAGTGCCTCAGGGTATGTATTGAAGCCTGAAGCACAAAGGCAGTTTCATCCACAGATAAACTACACTAACCACCTCCTTAAGAGCTTACATTTGATCTCTGTTCCCCAAATAGAACTGCTTATTTTCAAAAATGTTTTGTTCAAGTTCTTGAATACTTTGTAATTTTTATTTAATGAAAATGTACGAATGCTTTTGATAATCAGCTATTTAATGCTCAATGCAGTAATAACCATTTGTAGAAATTAGACTATAAATATAGTTTAAATTAAATATGCCAAGATTATTTTTCATTACAATAAAAATGAAGGTATAACTCAAAAACTTAATAAAAGAAAGGGATTATTTTGATGTACCTCATTGCTGCTAAATATCTCATCAGATTAACTTGTGTGATGCAGCCTGTGTGAATCCTGGAATAAAAATGACAAAAACAGCACAAATTTAAATATAATCATTAAATGAACTCTTTTAAATTCAAATAAATCATGTGAAAATTGAAAATGGAGCAGGCAGTTTGGCGCAGAGGTTAAGATGTTCTCTGTGGTGCTGACATCCCATATGAGTGCTGGTTTGATGCCTGGCTGCTCCACTTTGCTAGTGAGCTGGGAAGGCAGTAAAAGATGGTCCAAGTTCTTTGGCCATTGTGCCCACATGGGAGACCTGGAAGAAGCTCCAGAATTCTGACTTCAGCCTGGTCCAGACCTGGCTATTGTGGCTATTTTGGGTAGTGAACCAGTGGATGGAAGATCTCTTTTCTCTCTCTCTCTGTCTCTTCTCTCTCTCTCTCTCTCTCTCTATATATATATATACATATATAACTCTACATTTAAATAAAGTAAATCAAAGCAGTATTATGCTATTTTACATATTCCTGGGGTTTTGAAATACAGATTATCATTTCACAAATAATGTTTTATCTTCCCTTGGGATTTTTTTCAGATTTCTTCATTACAATAAGATGACAAACATCAAGGGAAGAACTTGGTGATTCCCAAGTTAAAAAGAAAAAAAATCTCCCTGGAGAGTTCAGAGACACTCACATGTGAGGTGAGTGGAGTGTAAATGAGAAAGGAGAGCAAAATTTTTGAGTTGTAAGGAAATACAGAGTATCAAGTTTACACTGAAATAGGAATTTTATGAGAATTAAGGTATTTTAGCATCTACTATATCCAGTAGATAATGATGTGTGTGATGGCATAAAAAAAGGAAGAGATTAGAAGGAACATATAAATAAAAAGAATTATAATAGCAGAAAAACTGTATAGACCACAAGTTCTGATATTTCCAGCTCAAGTACAATAGAATATCATAGTTCAATCCTACTTATAATTATTAAATAGAGTAGGTTTAGTCTTTTCCTGATGTTTTACATATACAAAATGATGAATTTATATGTATTTAAATAATTTACATATATAGTGAGGAAATAAAAGTGATTGAAGAAGAGAAAGGTATTTACAAATAATGCTATATATTATATATATAGTATTCATAAAATAACTTCTACTCATGAAAAAATACTCCAGAGATTAAAAGAAGATTCATTCCTCTTCTTTTTTAAAGTCAAGAAAAGTTTCCAAGTTAAAGAAATTATCAGCACTGAAATTCAATATAAAATATCCTTGCAACTTCAATAACAATAACAAAAAAATCTTTGTCCTCTTGTGGTCAGAGATTATAGTCCTTTGTAAGCGCAGTTGGTTGTTGTCATCTTTCCCTCAGTTATCTAAGTTAAGTCACTATGATGATAAGTCCTACAGGTACCTACCAGCTATTCTGACTTGCTTTCAGGCTTCATTTCTCTCCCCTACCCCATTAAAATTTATTTTATTTGAAAGGGAAGGAGAGTGAGAGTAAGAGCAAGAGATAAATCTACCCACAACTTCATGCCCCAGACGGCCACAACAGCCAGGGTTTGACAGAAGTCAGGGACCCAGTCTTCTTTACAGGTCTCTCAAATGGATGGCAGAAACCCAACTACTTGCCATCACCTATTTCCTCCCAGGGTGTGCATTAGCCAGCTACAGGACTTGACAGCAGAGCCAGGACTCAAACCAAGGCACTGCAATGTGGTCTGCAGACATCCCATGCATCTTAACCACTGCACCGAACACTCACTCCAGGCTTATTTCTTAACACCCTCAAACATACTTTTAACTTCTGAAACCTAACCAAAGCACTCTCTTTCCATATATATATATATATATATATATATAATCTGTTATGATTGCCCTTTTCTTACTAGTAGATTGGAAAATGTTTCAGACACATTCTGTCCTTGTCAAGAAACTACAGTTAAACCTAATCCCAGGATGTGTTCAGGGGCCTTTTTATATAACACATAGAGGTTCTATGAAATACAATGAGGGCTGGTGCTGTGGAGCTGCAGGTTAAGCCATAGTCTGAAGCGCCGGCATCCCATATTGGCACCCAGCTGCTCCACTTCTGATAGCTCCATACCAATTTCCAGGGAAAGAGCTAAAGGTGGCCCAAATCCTTGGGTTCCTGCTTACACATCAGAGACCCAGATGAAGCTCCTAGCTCCTGGATCCAGCCTGGCCCATTTGGGGAGTGAAACAGAGGATGGAAGATCTTTCTCTCTCTCTCTCTGTAATTCTGACTTTCAAATAAATTAATAGACCTTTAAAATAAGAAATATAATCATTACTCTCCTCTTTGGAGATTGCATTCTCCTTTTCCTAACGCCTGTAAAAACATTCACCATCAATTTGTTGGAGGTTGTTGAGGTTTGAATATAGTTCCCCAAAAAGATAAGTTGAAGCCTAGACTGCAATATCTCAAAAATATGAATTTATTTGGGAATTAAGTAATTGCAGATGTAGTTTATTAAGAAAAAGTTGTAGTAGGGTAAGGTGGGCTCATAGTCTAATGGGATTAGTGTGTTTATAAATGAAAAGATGCAGAAACACAGAGAGGACGTCATGTGGAGCTGCAGGTGGAGATGAGACCTATGCCCCTATAACTCAAGGAATGCCAGCCATGGTCTGCCATCACCAGGAGCTGGGAGAGACTTGCAACAGAGTCTCCCTGAGACTACAGAAGACACCAGCACTACTGACACCTGGATTTTCAAATTCTTGTCTCCAGATTTTGAGAGAATACAATTTTGTTGTGTTCACCACTGTTTGTGATAATTTGTCACAACATATCTAGCAAATAATCCAGATCTAGCAAACTCATACACCATTGATTTAACAGTCTAATATTTAGTAGTCTAAGGAGAAAAAGCAAAGACAATAAAATATATCTTGAATCAATTTAAAAGCTTTGGAGAAAAATATTTATTTCTTCCATAATTATTAGAGTTCCTGATTCCAAAATGAATGTTATACTCAAAGACTCTAAATGAATTATGTTTTTATTATTTGGTCTGCTTGAAACCTTGCATTTTCTTACAACGTTTAGGGGATGTGTTCCTTGGAAAAAGTGGAAGTTGATCAGAAATTTGAGGTTAAAACATGTGATCTTCTGAAGAAAGAGACACCAGTATTTGTTTTATTTTGTAATTTTCTGAATGCAGAACTATGGTGATTTTATGAAGATTATAAACCTAAGGTTTCACTAACTAAGAATTTATCATTGTGACCTGAAAATACTGTCGTTGAATACACAATACCTAAGAAATATAAAAATGGGAAAATGGTTATCAGTTTTCTGCTATTGCAAAGACTTGGGATACATCTTTTTTTTAACTTTTATTTAATGAATATAAATTTCCAAAGTACAGCTTATGGATTACAATGGCTTCCCCCCCAATAACGTCCCTCCCACCCGCAACCCTCCCCTTTCCGACTCCCTCTCCCCTTCCATTCACATCAAGATTCATTTTCGGTTCTCTTTATATACAGAAGATCAGTTTAGCATACATTAAGTAAAGATTTCAACAGTTTGCTCCCACACAGAAACACAAAGTGAAAAATACTGTTTGAGTATTAGTTAGAGCATTAAATCTCAATGTACAGCACACTAAGGCCAAAGATCCTACATGAGGAGTAAGTGCACAGTGACTCCTGTTGTTGACTTAACAAATTGACACTCTTGTTTATGGCCTCAGTAATCACCCTAGGCTCTTGTCATGAGCTGCCAAGGCTATGGAACCTCAGAGTTCACTGACTCTGATCATATTTAGACAAGGCCATGGTCAAAGTGGAAGTTCTCTCCTCCCTTCAGAGAAAAGTACCTCCTTCTTTGATGACCTGTTCTTTCCACTGGGATCTCACTCGTGGAGATCTTTCATTTAGGTGGTGTTTTTTTTTTGTTTTGTTTTGTTTTGTTTTGTTTTTTTCCCCCAGAGTGTCTTGGCTTTCCATGCCTGAAATACTAATGCCATCTCACTAGTCCCGGTGATCAATTTCTGTTCACAATTGATCATAATGATAGGACTAAGAACCAAAGGGATCACATAAACAAGAATAGTGTCTACAAATACTAGCTGATAGAATAAAAAAGGAAGAGAATGATCCAACATGGGAAGTGAGATACACAGCAGACCCATAGAATGACAGATGTCCTAACAGCACTCTGGCCTCATAATCAGCCCTTAAGGCATGCAGATCTGCCTGAAAAGCCCATGGGATACATCTCTTTAATCAGACTATGTTCACCAAAAATCACGTGGGCAATATAATCCAATTCATTAATAGTTGTACATAAACATATAATATAAATAATTTAAAATGAAAATCTTAATATCACATGCAAGGGACATCGTAATCAGCCTTGCTGGCATACAAAAATGTTACACTAGGGGGCTGATGTTGTGGTGCCATCTGTAACTCCTAGCTGTCCATTTTCAATACAGTTGCCTGCTAATGACCTTGGAAAAGCAGCAGAAGATGGCCCAAGTGTTTTGGTCCCAACTGCTCACGTGGGAGACCCAGGTGAAGCTCCTGGCTCCTGGCTTCAACCTGGCTCAGTTCTGGCTGTGGCAGTTTTTGGGGGAGTGAATTGGCAGATGGAAGAGCTCTGTCTCTCTGTAACTGATTTTTCAAATAAATAAGTAAATCTTTTAAAAATTTACATTTCATGAGTTACTCATTGTATTTCAAGAGAGATGAAATAAAATATAGAATAAATTACAGTTTAACTCAAGATGTGATGAATGCTGATAAGCAGTTTATCTGACAAGTTGCAGAACACTCATTCATTGAACACTTACATGGAAGATTCTGTTTGGCTACTGTGCATAAAGCTTGGTATATTTTAATATAATTGAAAAATTATGAATATTTTATTTACACATCATTATTTAACTCAGTGCAAAACTGTAATACTGAATCTTGTTAGGATCTGCAATTAAATCAATGTTCTAATGTAATAAATAAACATGGGAACATGGGAAATATTTTCAAAGTTTATATAGAAAATGTAATTTCTAAGACTAATGATAAATTAATATAACATTCTTTTCAAATTTTGAAATCTAATTCAAATTATGTTATTTAAAAATATAAATGAAAAGTTATAGCGGTTTATTTCCAATTATATTTATTTTGTGTAGAATATTCTTCCACATTCTTCAATACCACTTCTATTTTTTTTAATGATTTATTTTGAAAAGCAGAGTTACAGAGAGAGAGAGGAGTGAGAGACAGAGAACCTCCATCTGCTGGTTCACTCTACAGATGGCCACAATGGCCAGCACTGGGCCAGACTGACTTCAGAAGTCAGGAGTTTCTTCTGAGTCTCCCACATGGATGACAGGGGCCAAGCATTTGGGCCATCTTCCATTGCTTTTCCCAAGTTATTAGCAGAGAGCTGGATTGGAAGTGGAGCAGCCAGTAGTTGAACCGAACCCAAATGGGATGGCAGCATTGCCGCTGGAGGCCACAACATTGGCCCCTAATTCTAACATGTTCTTATAAGTAAGGGCTGATAATATCCATCAGAAAATTTTTTAAGGGACTACCAATTAACAGTCACTCTTCTTTATGTAAAGGAAGCAATAAATAGGCATTAGCATCTACCTCATGATTCTCAGTTACTTAAGGGAGACAGATTCTTTTTTAAGATTTATTTTATTTACTTGAAAGAGAGTTACAGAGAGATACAGAGAGAGGTTTTCCATCCACTGGTTCATTACCAAGATTATCGGAGCTGCGCTGATCCGAAGCCAGGAGCCATTAGCTTCTTCCGGGTCTCCCACGTGGGTGCAGGGGCCTAAGGACTCATCTTCTACTGCTTTCCCAGGCCATAGCAGAGAGTTGGTCAGAAGTGGAGCAGCCAGGACCCGAACTGGCACCCATATGGGATGCCGGAGCTTCAGGCCAGGGCATTAACCCACTGCGCCATAGCGCTGACCCTGGGAGACAGATGTTAATTGAATTAAAACAAAAATATGAGGGGCCAGCGCCATAGCTCACTTGGTTAATCCTCTGCCTGCGTGCCAGCATCCCATATGGGCACTGGGTTCTAGTTCTGGTTGCTCCTCTTCCAGGCCAGCTCTCTGCTGTGGCCAGGGAAGGCAGTGGAGGATGGCCTAAGTGCTTGGGCCCTGCACCCGCATGGGAGACTAGGAAGAGACACCTGGCTTCTGGCTTCGGATTGGCACAGCACCCACAGTGGCGGCCATTTGGGGAGTGAACTAATGGAAGGTAGACTTTCTCTCTCTGTCTCTCACTGTCTACAACTCTACCTGTCAAATAAATTAAAAAAAAAAACAAATGTATGAGATGTTACAGAGATTAACATCTGCTCAGAAGTAAGTTATAAAGAAGGATGACATGTGATAATCAAAATGACTTTGTGAGATGGTGCTAGAAAGCCTGTTCTAAGAAGTATACTTGATCTCACCCTGAAAGGTAAGTAGCGGGGCCTGGAAAGAACATATGAGTCAGAGGAAGCCCAATGAGTGAGGAGGTTTCTTGCTGAAATTAAGGAAATGAAAGGGCATCCACACAGCAAGGTCAAATTGAATAGGGCAAAGTGGTAAGAAACATGAACAGGGGAGTTGTATTAAATATTTTAGATCCTCCCCTTAATGCAATGGGAAACTAAAAGATTTGGGACATGTGAATTATATATCACTGTATGTTTTGAGAAGACTACAAGAAATGACCTTTAAATGGAAGAAGGAAGAAGGCAGTAGTGCATGAGAACTGCCACTGGCATGTTGAGATCTTGGACTGGGGAGGAAAGTGGTGGAAATGAAAAGAATTGGAATATTAGTTAGATAGGACCAATAATTCCAATAAGTCTACTGTCCATCAGGGTGATGATAGGTAATGAGAACCAGTTGTGTTTGTTTATTTATTTATCTATTTATTTTCTCATTTAGCGGCAGACCTGGAGACAGGGAGATTGAGCTCCCTGTTCACTCCCCGTATTCCCAGCAACATCCAAAACTGGGCCAGGCCTAAATCAGGAGTGAGGAACTCAATCCAGTTCTCTTAAGTGGGTGGCAGGAACATAAGTACTTGAGCCATCACTGGTGCCTTTCAGGGTATACGTTAGCTGGGAGCTGGAATCAGGAGCTCAAGCCAGGAAATGATCCCAGGCACTACAATTTTTACATTGGAAGAAATTAAAAGTTAGTTATGTGATGTCTTCAATTAAGCCATTCTGAGAACACACTGTTTGATTTTAAGCAGTTTGTTAATGTCATATTTATATTTTTATGAATTTATTCCTTCCTCCAAACCCAATACTGCATGCTCAATATACAAAGACATAAGTACATACACAAATACCACTGTCTCACAATGGACAAAGAGTATCCAAACCAATACATGTAATGGAGTATCAGTACTCCAGTATAAGTATATAAAAGTATAGAGTATGAAAGGGGCACCATTTCATAACAGAGGAGTTAGGTAATCTGAACAAAAAAAAAAGAATAACTTAATCTTATATTTTTGTTAAGACACGATTTAATAAGTTGGTGTAGTTTATAAGGGTCTCTAATGTGTAGGATTAATCATTTTGGAGTCATGAAAGAGCTATCAGTTACAATAAATAGCTGAGCACTTGTCTATGTCACTTGAAAGGATGTCTTGTTGATCTTAGATTTTGTGAAGTGAAACAATAACAATTTTTACAAAATTGTGTTTTAATTATCACCATGGGGTCTATTTTTGCTGTTGATTTAGCCACCAATTTCAATGTTATATAAATTGTTTATAATAGGAAAGCACTAGGTAGTTTTAGACTTAAAGTGGTGTAGAAGGTTAAGCCTCAGCCTGCAATGTCAGCACCCCATATAGGTGCTGGTTCAAGTCCCGGATGCTCCACTTCCAATCTGGCTCCCTGCTAATGAGCTTGGGAAAGGCAGTGAGGATGAGTGAGGTGCTGGGCCCCTGCACCCATGTGGGAGACCAGGAAGAAGCTCCTGGTTCCTGGCTTTGGCCTGGCCCAGCTCTGGCTATCTAGGCCTTTGGGGATTGAACCAGAGATGGTCGATCTCCCTCCCTCTCTCTCTCTCTCTGGGTGTGTGTGTGTCTGCCTTTCAAATAAATAAATCTTTAAAAGATGTGCAAAAGTCCAACTTCATAAATGTGGGGGTGTATAGGTGTGTGAATGCTGACAGCAGAGGCTAATGCTTACAAATGTGCATATGTCTGTGCATGTGGCATCAGCTTATATACTTATATTGGGACACTGGCCAGGGTATGGTACTGAGTTCGTAGAGTTCTGGTACAGTTCATAGAGAACTCTGTAGTTGAGTAGAAAAAAAGCACAGAAATTGACATTGGTATCCAAGCTTGCACTTTATGGAAGACTTAGTGGAAACTATCTGAACCTTCTATAGTTTAATTTTCTTTAACTATGTTCCATCTACAGTGCTCAAAGCACTATTGCTATGAACTCAAATAATTAAAGATAGAATTAGACTTGTTCACTGCTTTTATATGTTAGCATGTTTTCTCCATTAGTTAAACTTGTCTTTTTTGTTAACAGAAGCTCTTCATGAATAATTCATTGAAAACATTTAAGAAGCAAAAACATGGGGACATAAAATCAGTTTCAGCATAGCCAGTTTATAAGTCATAAACTTTAATCTGAATACTGCTTTTTATTTATCTTGTTTTAGCATGCACCTTGATAGTTAATTTAACTCTTTTTACCTTGGTTTTATCTTCAATACTATAGCTACAAATATTGATCTTACTACTATGTATTAAAATTACTTTAGGAAGTGTATATTTATTCATTAGTGTCACTCCTCAAAATTATCTGGTGAGTGGATTCTGTCATCATCCCCATTTTGTGAAAGTAAACTGAAGGGAGAGATTTACTAAGAAAACCGTGTTGCCTAGTATTATATGGGGAAGCCCTAGAAAGAGGAAAAGAATTGATTTAGTGAGAAATGTTAAGCTGTAAATCACTCCAAAACTAATGAAATGTAAAAATTAGTAATATATTTCACATTCAAATTCCTTTTTTGTTTTTCAATTTTTTTTAGCAAAGCCATATTTATTTGTCAGTAACCTCCTGCCACAGCAGCAGGAGGAGGCTCCAAGAGAGGAAGACCACCCAAATTCCTTTTTTAATTAGTTACAAATTTTTATGGTGACAAACTTCTTCTATTCATTATTTCTTGCCACAATCATTTTGCTAATCAATGTGAGAGCTTCATATAAAAATAAAGTAGATAAGCATTGTATGGCACGAATGTCTCTTTTATTTACATTAGGCAATATCTTCAAGACAGTTTTAAAATATTGTTTATTATATTATGATTAAACACTGTTGCTCATATTTATGCAAAACAGAGTACTAATTCCTGGACAGATAATTAAAGTTATGATATTCTTTCTAGAGGGCGGCCCCTAAATTATAATTATGATGATTTAATTGAGATCAAATATACACACGATCCTCATAAAGCATGAGGCAGGTGTGCAGTTGCTTTCCTCTTGTCCTGTTTTCTCGAGACTCTGCACTAGTGCTTTGATGATTGGATTCTCACTTTTTACTGGTTTCCTTGAGTACTACAGTTTCTGCCTGTGGCCAAACTTTTTGATTATCAGCAACACTACAGTGGACAAAATTTGGTTTCATATGACAATACACATTATATTCCCTTGGAACTTCCTGGCAAATGGCATTACCACAGATGCCAAGCTACACAGAGTCTAAAATTGTCTTTATCTTCTTTCAGTTTTGTACACTTATATTGGGCAAGAGAATTATTTAGGGAAACAACTGAACTTTAATAAAATGAAATCTCAGTTATTAAAATACTTTGTCTATTGTGTTGTAATTGCCCTAAAATACTGCGTAGTAGAATTTGTTTACTTTTATTCACTGAAATAGGAAATAATAGGAAATGGCTGAGTACTGGAGTCAATTTATAGGACCACAGGTGGACACCTGAAGTTCATTATCCACTGCAAATGCTTTGCTGTTTTATTCCCCAACCATATCCTGGATAAATGCTAGATCAATGGGAGCACAGGTGGGTCACTGTATAATGGATTAAAACTTTTGTTTCATCTCCAGATGACTTCACTCTTTATAGAAAAAATGTCATTATTCTCCTGTACATAGAACTGTGGATAGGCTAATCCAAGGTGCATGCTAAAGCATTTGAGGAATGACCTTAAGTAAAAGTGCAAACAAACCTAAATTAAAAAAAATAGTTTTTGACATATTTTAAGGTCAAGAGCATCCTGTTTGATATAGTCATCTTATATTAGCAGCAAATAAAATCTAAATCCAAAGTAGTATGCTATTTATCACTTATAAAATTGTCTTCTATATAAACAATATATAGCACAATACAAATATTATATTTGTAGCCCTGTTTTTTAATATTTATTTATTTATTTGAGAGGCAGAGTTACAGAGAGGCAGAGGCAGAGAGAGAGAGAGAGAGAGAGAGAGAGAGAGGTCTTCCATCTGCTGGTTCGCTCTCCAAATGGCTGCAATGACAGGAGTTGGGCCAATCCGAAGCTGGATCTGGCAGCTTCTGGGTCTCCCACATGGGTGTAGGGGCCAAAGGACTTGGACCATCTTCTACTATTTTCCAAGGCCATAGCGGAGAACTGGATCGGATGTGGAGCAACTACTCGAACCTTTACCCATATGGGATGCCAGCACTGCAGGCTGCAGCTTCACCTACTAAACCACAACACTGGGCCCTAATTGGATTATTTTGAGCAGAAAATGGGGCCAGTTACTTATTTGTACCAAGATAGCATGCATAAATGGAATTGGCATGGACAAACTGGGATGTAATATGCTGAAGATATATCTTAAATATTAAGGCTGTGAAAATAATTATGCCAAAGACTGAATAGTTTAGTTTTGTATTTAATTGTATAAATCATTACTTGGAAATCATGTGTTGATATTTATGAAAAGCTTAGTTTCTCCTTGTTCCTCCTTTACTATTCTCCTTTTGAAATCTGTACGCAAAATTCAGTTACATATTCTCATGGCGCAGAGGCGTCGTTCAGGGTTTAGTTGGTCCACACTGTGACTTCTCTCTTCTCATCATTTCTCCTGTGTTGATGTCAGCTATGGTTTCTCTGATCTGCTCCCATTTCGAGAGATGATGCCCAGAAGAATGAGAATTTTTCTTGTGCTTCCGATCAAATGAGCCTCAGTGTTGACATGGAAAGAACACACCCCGAGCCCTTTCTTATGGCCACATATAGATCTAAATGCCTTGCCAAACTTTTAGTTTCCTCTAGGGTGGTTTATCTCAGGTTAATTACTTAGACAAATTTCTTTGTCAAAGATATTGCATCTTCCTATGTATTCTTGGTCTCTCCTTTAATCTAAATCTACCGTGTTTCTAATCATCTCACCCAATTTGAACTGAAAAATACAAATAAAGTGAGAAATAAAATAATTTCAGAAATAAATGTAGAATTGAATATTTAAAGTCTGCTGAAAATCTCTGAATTTTCTTAGTTACAAAATGTGATTCTGTAAAAAGAGAGAGAAATGGCAGTATTTCCACAGGTATGTAGTGAATAACCACATTTTAACAGTTTCTCTCCAAAAGAACTACAAATATTTCCATTTGTAAGTATATATATTCTATAAAATAAAAGTCAAAATATCTGCTCAACCATATAATTGCATTTTTTTAGTTCATATTTGATGGATTTGAGGAAACAAGAGAATTTTTAATCAGCATAGAAGGAATATAGTTTTACAAATAAATTTGTAACAATGGTGATATTTCCTTCAGATCCTACAATGTTCTATACAGAATTACATATACATTCCTCACTGTATTCCTGTAGTCACCTCAACTCACACTTGGAGAGAATGAAGAATGAAAAAAATTGTGTAATCCACCTGATATAACACAGGAGATCTTTCTTTAAGATGTATTTTACTTTATTTGAAAGTCAGAGTTACAGAGAGAGAGAGAAAGAGACAGAGAGAGGGAGAGAGAGGGGGGAGTGAGGGAAAGACAAGGAGGGAGCAAGTGAGGGAGGAAGAGAGAATGAGAGAATCTTCCATCCATTGGTTTACTTCCCAGATGGCTGCAATGGCTGGGGCTGTGCCAGGCCAAAGCCAGGAATTAGGAGCATCATCAGGGTCTCCCAGGTGTGTGCAGGGTGTGCAGGGACCCAAGGACTTGGGCCATCCTCCACTGCTTTCCTAGACACATTAACAGGGAACTGGATCAGAAGTGGAGCAGCCTATCCTCAAACTGTCATCCACATAGGATGCTGGTGATGCAGGCAATGGCTGTACCTGCTATGCCACAATGTTGGCAACACAGCAGAGCTCCTATGTGGCAGATAATATGTTGAAATTCTTCTTTAATTCCAAATCTCATAACTCTTGGTTTCTCTAATATCTATTTATTTCAGTATGTATGGACATCTATTAAACTTTAATTCATACTTAATAAAACCTATATCAAAATAAAACATGATCAAGAATCTAAACAGTGAGATGGAAAAATCATAGCAACAAAACCAATATTCCATTTATGAGATGAGAAGACACCAAGAAAATTGACAAACATTGGTTATCAGACTCATAATTTTCATTTTGACAAATTTAGAACAACCAGCTAATATTTTTCATCACATCATACAATCGAAACCAAGAATTTTTCCTGATTCTTTCACTCATATTATTATTTTTTTTTAAGATTTTATTTTTATTTGAAAGGCAGAGTTACAGGGAAGAGAGAGAGGAGGAGAGACAGAACTTCCATCTAGTGGTTCACTCTTCAAATGGCTGCTATATACAGCCAGGGCTGGCTCAGGCTGAAACCGGGGCCTAGAACTTCATCTGCATCTTCCACACCAGTGCAGAGGCCCAAGTACTTGAGCCATCTTCCAAAGCTTTCCAGTAACTCATATTATTAAAGGTAATTTTGGTTTTGGGATAATGAGACCTTTGATAGCAACTATTGAATAGAATATGAACATTAAGAAAAGAATAGTAAGACAATATTTTGTAAATTTTCTACTTTTTATTCTCTAACATATTTTAGGAATTAAAAATTGCACGTAAATGATAAGACATTAATGGAAATATAAAATTCAAAATTCAATTTTTTATTTATTTATTTTTAAATAGTTATTTATTTGTTTGAAAGGCAAAGTTACAGAGAGAGACAGAGATCTTAAAACTACTGGTTTACTTCCCAAATGGCTGCAACTGCCAGGGCTGGGCCATGCTGATGCCAGGAGCCTGGAACTCCATCTGGATTTCCCGAATGGGTGGAAGGGATCCAAGCACTTGGGCCATCTCCTGCTGCTTTCTCAGGTGCATTAGCAGGAGCTGGAGTGGTGCTTACATGGGATGCCTGAAATTCAGGCAGTGACTTAACCCACTGTGCCACAACAATGACCCCAACAGTCATTTTTAATTTTTATCCTCTAATAAATGTTGAATTCTAAAATATCTAGATAATTTTGCAGACTCTGATTGCTGTAATGTGTAAATTTTAAGGCTATGGAAAATACAATTAATAAATCACTATACGTGAGCAGTACATACAGGACACACAAGGCTCTTGTTATTTTATAAATTAAAAGTGAAATGAAAATACAATAGAATACACTTGTCAAAAGTAACTACTATCAGTATCTTTAAAAATCATGACACAGATACTGAAGTTTTGAGTTATGCTTCTATAACCAATCTTAAAAGAATTGAAATTTTACAATTCTGAATTTTTCTATATGAGAGTTATATTCTATCATGAAATAATTAACAAATGCTTGTTCACTATTGGAAGTAACATTAATATTTCATTTGGCTTAGCTATTTTTACTGGTAATCTGTAGTTCTCTGAGCATTCCCTGAAACATCTGGACAGGTGGATATTTAGAAAAGATGAGCCAAATGTCAGTAGAAAGAATAGAATAGAATACACTTGGCTTTATGAAGTTATTGCATAGAAATTTACATACAAATGCCCAGGATCCTGTGCTCAAAAAATATATATTAAGAGATGAACAATTTAATTGATTTTATGCAAACCCTGTAAATTATAATTTGACCCAAATGTTTAATTAAGGTAAATTGCAGGATTGGAATAAAAGCACTGAAATGAAAAGGCAGCTCATTAAATGATGCTATACTCAAACCAATATAATTTTTATATGCATGATTATTACTCTCCTAACCATAACTTGAGCATGAATGATGTCTCATTAAGTCCTATAGGGTGAATCCTCAGTGAATAGTAGCCAGTTACATTGAGTTAATTAAAACAATGCTTTCAGTTTAAAGAATATCTAAGGTAATTGATTTCTTTTATGAACTAAATGATATTTATAGATATTTGAGAAATTATCTTCTTTTTTTTTTTTTTTTTTTTTTTTTGACAGGCAGAGTGGACAGTGAGAGAGAGACAGAGAGAGAAAGGTCTTCCCTTGCCGCTGGTTCACCCTCCAATGGCCGCCGCTGCAGCCGGCGCACCGCGCTGATCCCATGGCAGGAGCCAGGAGCCAGGTGCTTTTCCTGGTTTCCCATGGGGTGCAGGGCCCAAGCACCTGGGCCATCCTCCACTGCACTCCCTGGCCATAGCAGAGAGCTGGCCTGGAAGAGGGGCAACCGGGACAGAATCCGGTGCCCCGACCGGGACTAGAACCCGGTGTGCCGGCGCCGCAAGGTGGAGGATTAGCCTATTGAGCCACGGCGCCGGCGAGAAATTATCTTCTTGTGGGATGAGTAATATTCCCATTGACTAAAAATGGTGAAAAAAAAAAAAAAAAAAACTTCTGCCTTAAAAACAGATGCTGTTGGGGGCCGGTGCTGTGGTGTAGCAGGTAAAGCCACCACCTGCAGGGCCAGCATCCTGTTTGGGTGCTGGTTCAGGTCCCAGCTGCTCCACTTCCCGTCCAGCTCTCTGCTATGGCCTAGGAAAGCAGTAGTAAATGGCCCAAGTCCTTGGGCCCCTGCACCTGTTGTGAGAGACCCGGAAGAAGCCCCTGGCCTCTGGCTTCATATTGGCACAACTCTGATTGATGCAGCCATCTGGGGAGAACCAGCAGATGGAAGACCTCTCTCTCTCTCTCTCTCTCTCTCCCCCTGTATCTCTCTCTCTCTCTACCTCTCTCTGTAACTCTGACTTTAAATAAATAAATAAATATTAAAAAAAAAAAACAGAAACAAAAAACAGATGCTGCGACAAAGAAAAACTAAATCTACCGCCTCCTAGATACTTCTGGGGCATGGGGATAGTAGCTACAGAAGTAATTTGGTAATTAGTGACTTTGTAAAATGAGAGTCTTCAAAATGTTCATGAAAAGCATGCTTTATGAAAAAAAAAAATAAGCATAAATTTCAAACATCTTTGCACAAACAAAGCCTTGATATTTTACTTTAATCTTTCCAAAAACATTTTCAAATGTCCATATGCGGTCAAAAGTTAACTTCTTTGGTTCCAAACAATAGAAATATAATAGAGGGGCCAGCGCTGTGGTGCAGTAGGTTAAAGCCCTGGCCTGAAGCACCGGCATCCCAAATGGGCACCGGTTTGAGACCCAGCTGCTCCTCTTCCAATCCAGCTCTCTGCTATGGCCTGGGAAAGCAGTAGAAGATAGCCCAACTCCTTTGGCCCCTGCACCCACATGAGAGACCCAGAAGAAGCTCCTGGCTCCTGGCTTCAGATTGGCTCAGCTCCGCTGCGGCCTTTGCGTCCATCTGGGGAGTGAACCAGAGGATGGAAGACCTCTCTCTCTGTCTCTACCTCTCTCTGTAACTCTTTCAAACAAATAAAATAATTTTTTTAAAAAAGAAATATAATAGAAGCATGTTTAATTACAAAAAACGGAGTTCCCTAATTTACTGGGTTAGAAAATCAAATGCAGACAGATCACCAGAAGATGTGTTAGTGTTAGTGGTAATGACATTTGTGTTGACTTCTTTCAAAACACAGGACTGATGACTGCCGTTTTTCTTGTTTAGGTTTTATTTTCCCACACTTACTAGTAAATACATATTATGATCTCATACATATTTTTGTATTTGAGTAAATACTTGAATATTTGGCATGTCAAATGGAGGAATGGCTAACTAAAATCATATTGCCAATAAAATGTGATACTTTAGTCATTTATAGGTTTTATTTAAGGGAGAATATTGTGTTCCAAGAAAGATTCACCTAAGATATAATAGGGAAAGAGAATGTCAACCATGAGATTTAAAAGTTTGAAGTAGTTCCAGGAACAAAACTAATCCACCTTTCAGCAAATTGATTGAAATATTAAGTGTTTTCAGTGTCTATTTAATCACTGTCTTGGTTGTGAAATTATAAAGGTTGAGTTGTTAAGGTATATAGATTTCAGGACTCTGGTATGAAAAATGCTGAACGCAAAATGTTCTTCACTGACACTAAAGAAGTTATCTCCAACTGTTTTCCCATGTCCTTGTTGCTAACCCAGGATTGTTTGAGTAACTGCTGCTAAACGATGCCCCCACTCTTTCTGTCTCTATATCCCATCTCATTACTAATGCAGCTTCAGCTTCTCCATCGTTTCTTAGAACTTGAACACTGAATGATTCTCAGAACAAGATGAATTTTGAGTTCCATCGCCCATAAATTATTTCAGCTCCTGACTTCTCCTATAACTGTCATCTCAGGGCTGTTACTGTTGGCAGTTTTTAATAAAGGCTTGGGCTGATGGTTTTGGTTAGCTTTTCTTATTTTATGGAAAAGACACAATGAATTTGACTATGTTGATTGCAGCCAACATAGTATTTTCAAAGTATGTGCTAAAAGTCACATCCGATATATGTCAGTACATCTTTTCATATTTCCAATTTAGTGATTGCGTTAAAGCCTATTTTAAAAAATAGAGGCTGAAAAGGTTCAAAAATTCTAACCCCATGATTTACTTCCTGAAAGGTCTCAGACTTTTTTTTCCCAAATTCAACCAGTGTTGCTTTGATTTAGGGCATCGCCTACTATCTGAAAAGTGAAAAGCAATATTTAAAAGTCTCTAATTAGGATTAGCTTATAGACGCTATGTAGGAAATGTGAACTATGATCAGGCCCGCAGCATTCTCTAATGAATTACTTACGGCTCTATTTAAATTAGTCATTTTTATCAATTCTTTCAGTGAAGTTCTTAACAAAGACACTTTCCTAAGTGGTGAGAAAATTACAAAAGAAAATGTAGATTTCTGTACTCTGAGTAGATATACAGTGTTGCCTTCAACTTCAACTCTAAAGTAGGGTTATAAGGGACTTTCAGCAAGCATGTAAATGTTCTAGATAAGCTGTTAATTACGTCTGACAACATTGAGACATGTGTCTGTTGCTGAAAATCAAACTGTTTATTTTGCCTTCTGTGATGTATTTAAATTTTAAATAGAAATTTGTGTAGTATGATCTATTATTAGGAGCACCAAAATGTACATTAAAATTGAAGAATCTCAGGCTCTACCCCAGACCTCCAGCATTAGAATCTACATTTTACCATCTCCAGGTGATCCTTGTGCACATTAATATTTGAGAAGTGCTTGTCAGAGCAGCAGCTACAGAGCTTTATTTAGAATGAGTCATCACCACAAAAACAGGATTCAATCGGCTGTCCGGCTGCATTCCTAGATTTCTAATTTAGAAGTTATGGATTAAAAACCATGTTCCTAAGTGGTACTGATGCTGTTGTCTGGAAACCACATTTTCATAAACACTAGAGCATTGGTTTCTCTGAAACAAATAAGAAAATCAGTGCTCAGCTCTCTGGCTTCCAATCACAAGAGCTTATTAAAAAGTCAGACTCTTAGTCCATGAACTTTTAGATTCAGATAAATTATCTTTGTTGTAGTACTCAGGAATCTACATTGCTGATAAAATCTTCATGTTTTAGTGATTTGCTAGTAGATTATGGGAACCATTATCATTATATTCCCTCTAAGAATGGTGCTTTTCAGTTCTAGAATTTAGAAGTGTTTATCATCGAACCCCTTTGATTAAAGAGAAAATATGGTAGTCATATACCAATGAGGCAAACCATCATTTGCAAAGGATGCCCCTCCGATGTTATCAATCAGTCTATTTTTAAAGAGCCAATAAATTAAAATATGTGTTGTCTAGAATGGTGACTTTCCACAGATGATATCTTGATTTCTATGAATAGTGACTCAAAGTAGTAAACAGTGTGAAAAATTTAGGCCTGCATTGTTACTTGGCAAATTCCAGTTTACCGCATCACTAAAATAAAGCATGCAAGGTCACAGATTGGGAACTAAGTCTCTATCTCTTATTAACTATGTAAAGTTAGGCTCATTACTTAATCCCTGATTGCCTCAGAGTCTTCATCTGTGAAATGAGTAATGCGACATATTTCTTAGAGTACTGTGATTGAATGAGACAGTACCTTTCAATGCCTTGGCCTAAATGCTGTTATTGATGTCACTGTGATCACTATTATCACAACTGATTAGGACAATTATGCCAATTACAAAGAATCTAAAATATTTATTATAATTTGATGCATACAGTCAGTATTTTTTGGAATGTCAGTTGAGGACTCAGAATACCCCTTACTTACTCCATCAGCATTATGTACCCCAAACTGAAGCATAATCAGAAAACATTCAATGTCTACTTCAAAGGGCCCCTTTTACTCTTAACAGTTCATTGTGGCCCTGTTGGATTATTTATTTCAAACTTCTACCCAAGTAGAAAGTATGCTTTATGCATAGATGGCAGTTTGAAAAAACTTAGAAGCAATCAGAATGGTATGAATCAGGAGGATCCCAGAGCATGTGTGTCTGCAATTGAGATGTCACACTATATTTGCAAATTGCGTATCCATGTTTCCTGGACAATACTATATGTAACAATACTGAAGAAACTTCTTGTAGTTTCTGGAATTGCAGAGGGGTTTTGTTTATGGTGTAACTTATTTTGCTTCAACTCTGTGCATATTAGTTTCCTTTTCTAAAAATTATGATAATATTACTATCTGCCTCATGGGTAAGAAGTGTATATAATAAACAAAGTTATACACATTATCATTTATTAGGGTGTAATATTCATGCCTATTAATCTTAAGATAGAGCATGCTGCCTTTCCCCAACTGTTCACTGGAAAAATTCCTATCATTTCCTTGTTGGCTGCGTCTTGGGAGTGTTTCTCCAGAAGCTCTCATTCTTGGACACATGAGTTATTCGCATGAATCAGTAACGGCAACAACAGTACTACACTGCCTCCTTCCTGCAGGTCTGTCAGATTTCACTATGTTAACTACAAAAGGTCTGAATAGCTCAGATTAATAGGGACATTGAAGGGGCAGAGGATGATTGACATTTTTAATACTGGTGTGACAATGTAGACATGTGGAGTCAGTTTGGTTTTCTTAGTTGCAAGTCTGCCTATTCTTTTGTCCTCTTGCTCTTTACTATGATCTGTTGCCTTTTTCACATTTTAATAAGAAGTTTGAACTTGCAGAGATTGGTACAGGCTGTACCATCTAACTTGGGCTGTTTCTAAGAGATAGAAGGAGTTAATTTCTGGGTTCTCTGGTTTCATAAAAGATAAAGGTTGTGGATTAGTAATGTTGACTTTCAAAATGAAATATGAAAATAGTCAATGAGTTGAGTGTCTGGTACTAAAATGAGGACCTTTGCATCATAGAACAGTGTACTGAGGGGACATATTTTTTGTTGCTTGATATGTGATGAAAATTCTCTTTTCCATCTCCTTAATCTCCTTAGGGTATAGTAAATTCTTCCACACCATATAGGTCCTCATAGAGCTGGAACTACTAAGTTGGATAGGTAGGTTTACCACCAGGGATTTTCCAGACAGCAAGAATAGATTATTTGTTAAATACCTAACGAATTTTTATTTTTTTTCTTATTTAAGGGACTTCAGCAGAAATGATGCATTGAAGTGGTTTCTGTTGATCATGTCTAGACAAAAGTTATTTTAAAAAAAGTTCCATAGTACACAGTTGGTGGGAGTGCAAACTAGTACAAAAATTACGGAAGATAACGTGGAGATTCCTCAAAAATCTGAAAATTGATCTATCATACAACCCAGCCATTCCACTTCTGGGAAAGTTACTGCATCTCAATATCACAGTAGCTAAGATATGGAATCACTCTAGATGCCCATCAGCTAATGATTGGATAAAGAAATTGTGGTACATATATACAACGAAATAATCCTCAGCCTCGGTAAAAAGAATGCAATGCTGTTTTTCTCAACAAAGTGGATGCAAATGAAGACCATAATGCTTAGTGAAATAAGCCAATCCGAAAGACAAATATAATATATTTTACTGATTTGTGGTAACATGCAGAGTATAAAATGTAATGTATATGAGTGAAATTTACATTTTGAGATTTGATTATTGTTTATAGTCCTTGTCTATACATTTGAAGATGAGTGGCTTTCTACTTGTTGAATTTTTTATTTAGTGGAGGGCTAAACTTTGATTATAACGTAAACTGGAAATATGTCATTGTAAAAATTAAAAGAAAAATAAGGAAGGAAGAAGGAGGGAGGAGGGTAGAGTGGAAAGTATCATTATGATTTTAGATCTGTATATATGAAATACAGGAAATTGGTTCTCATCATATAAATTTAAAAATTAAAAATGGAAAAAAATTAAAAATGGAGTGAAATATGTGTGTTTTTATTTTTGCTGTTATTGTTCAGTGTGTGAAATTATTCATCAAAAATATTGACCTATAATTTTCTAAGACATCTTTGTGTAACAATTCCTGGGGAATGGATAGCATAAACTGAGGATTTTTTTTAAACAGAAGTCCAGATCCTATCCCAAAGAATTATTAGAATTTCTGTGTAGAAACAGAGGCATTGGATTTATTTTTAATGCTCACCAGCCACATGATTACTATGTACACCTGTATTTAATATTATGGCCAGACATTTTTTGATTCCTGATAGTCTCCACATAAACTAGATAGTTTTGGAAGATCTTTAAGGAATAGGATGGATAAACTACTTATTTGAACTTTATAGCTTTAGCCCTATTGGGAAAATATATTTTTCTTTATTTAGTTACACCAGTAAACTAATTTTAAAAATGGTTATAATAAAGCAGTATATTTTATATGTTATATCCTTTTTCTCCACATCAAAATAATATGTGATGAAATCTAGGATGCATAGTATCAACATTAGCAAAAAAGTTATTCACACAAAGTTTGAGATATTTATACTGATTAGCTTTTTAATTTTCAACAAAATTTTTCTCATATATAACTATTCTGAATTACACCATTTAGTACCTCCATTATATCTTTGGGGGAAAATCTTTTGTTGTTGAAAGTACATTTTAATGGAGAGGTATAATCTACTTAATTCATTGATAGCATTGGTGATTGGAAGTACAGGGACATCCACGCATCATGTATTTATGGTACATCATGAAGGAGCAGCCTATCTCTGAAGCCTACTTCTCAATTACTAATTCCGTACAACATAATGAGATGGAACTTCAGGGAAATGGAGCTATTATTTTATTTTCATTAAATACAAGCCAAGTCAGTTTGTGTGAATACAATGTGTGCGTTTCTTTACTTGCTTGTTTATGAGTTTTCTGCAGCCATGTCATGAATTATGCTAAATTATCAGCTGTGAGCTCCTGCATGAATTACAAACAAGCACTTCTTGCACCATACCCTATCCTCTCTTGCTCAGTCTCATTCTCAACTAGCTGAGGGGCTTCAACCACAGTAATGCCCAGAAATCCATATTTAATGATATGCAGCTCAGAATGGGTATAGGATGGTTAAAAGTTCTCAGGTTATTGTGCTGCAGCAATCAACTTCAAAATGGCAGAACTAGGCTATGGAATGTTGAGCTAACTATTAAACTGTCCAATAAGTGAAAGCTTTAGCAAGTGCACTATTAAATTTCACATGTAACGTGTGTTTTCTCCAGTATACTTTTCATTGAGTTTCCATATATTTGGGATATCTTCTGAAAAAATGAAAGGCATTTTTCCCCATTTTGTAAATGAGATAAATGAAAAAGTTTTTAAAAGACAAAGTATGCGGGCTGGTGGTGTGGTGCATTGGGTTAAGCTGCTACTGATTATACTGGTATCTCATATCAGAGAGCTGGTTCAAGTCCCAGATGCTTAATTTCTGATTAAGCTTCCTGCTGATGTGCCTAAGAAGAAATCAGAAGATGGCCTAAGTACTTGGCTCCTGCCAGTGTGGGATACCTGGGGGTTCCTGGCTCCTGGCTTCAGACTGGAGAAAACATAGCTCTTGTAGTCATTTGGGTAGTGAACTAACGGAGGAAGATCTCTCTCTCTCTGTCTCTCTCTCCTCTCTCTTGCCGTGTCTTTCAAATAAAAAGCTAAAGTGCAAATGTTATTAAAATCAACTTTTTCCACACTGATATTATTTTTATATACACTCAAAAATATATGTATATTTGTATAAGCAAACACACATATGCATAATATTTATGTAGATGTGTATGCACTGACTTGCATACATACATACACAATAGACGCATGGTGTGGGTGATCCTGTACCTGGCGGGGAGTCTGCCTGCACTGCCCATGCAGGAGGCTGAGAGGGCATGGTACATCATGCCTCTCGGGAAGAACCCCACAACCTGACTGCTGGCAGGCAGTGGGAGCCCCAGGCACATTTCTCTCACCCTGGATTTTGCCAATCAGGTAAAATGCTCCTAGGTGTGGCCCAGGCCCATCTAGAAAGCTACTAGCCTACCTGACCTTCAAGCTGATTGGAGAAGCATGGTGGCACCAATATCAGCTCTATCTTACAGAATTTGCATTGCCCTGAATTAGCTACGCCCCCTCTTCCTGCCCTTTAAAAGGTGTGCTTGGCCTTTAATAAAGTGCACGTGTTTACCAAAACTTGTCTCCAGTGCTTCTTGTCAAAGAGTGCCATAGTCCCACCCATGCCGACAGTGCAGGGGCCTCGCAGGAAGAATCGGCAACAGGGCACTGGGATGAGCTTGACAAATATTTACACACACACACACACAAAAGCCATTCAGAAACATGAAGAGTTTGCAATTTTGTGCTTTAAGCTTCACAATTCCAACATAAATAAATAAATATCGAATGTTTCTGAGCTGTGAGTTGATTGGGTTCAAAACCAATCAAACAGGAAGGTGTGGACAAGAGTGATTTGAAGGGGAACTCACATGTCAAAATACACATTGATAGCAATCAGATACTCTGAAGTTACACAATATTGGTAAAGACTTCCTTTCATTTGTTACTAGGAAAATTAAGTCCTTCAGGTCCAGGCAATATGTTTTTCTTCTGACTATTCCCATATATCATTGTTTTCTTCTGGAGATCCTAACGGTGTCATATGAAACTTTTTAGTTTTATCTTTTTTTCCCCCATTATAATACCTATTTCTGTTTTTGTTGTAATCTTTATGTGGAACTTTGATCAACTTAATCTTTTAATCCTTTTATTGCACATATTGTTTTCAACTTTGAAGTAAATATTTAGGGTCTAAGACATCTTTCTCTCTGATCTTTGCAGCTAACTTCTCATTCACAAAAATACAGGGAACGTAAGTCTGACTTGGTAGCAGGGAAAAGACTGCTTCTCTCTTTCTGTTTCCATATCTTTAGTGACTAGCAGGTGTTCCTAAGTTTACCATCTGTCAGTTTCAACATACTTGGGACTCCTGTCTCTAGTCTAGGTTGGAAAATGTAGGTGGAGAATAGGGAAAAAGCTTATGATGTGGGGCCGGCGCCATGGTGCAGTAGGTTAATTCAACATCCCACGTGGGTGCTGGCATCTCATTTGGGCACAGTTTCTAGTCCCGGCTGCTCCACTTCCAATCCAGCTCCCTGCTGTGGCCTGAGAAAGCAACAGAAGTTGGCCCAAGTCCTTTGGCCCCTGCACCCACATAGGAGACCAGAAAAAAGCTGGCTCCTGGCTTTCGATTGGTGCAGTTCTGGCCATTGTGGACGTTTGGGGAGTGAACCAATGGAAGGAAGACCTTTCTCTCTGTCTCTCCCTCTGTCTGTAACTCTACCTCTCAAATAAATAAATAAAATCTTAAAAAAAAGACTTATGTTGTGCCATAGGTCTATGGTCTTTAAGATGTGTATTTGAAATTCTAGCTCATATTAGTGATCAAAAGTATGACATTAAAAGCTCAGCAAGACTGGGCTGACCTGTGGTATAATGGATTAAGCCACTGTCTGCAATGCTGGCATCCCAAATGGATGCAGGTTTGAGTGGCTGCTCCATTTCTGATCCAACTCTCTGCTAATGTGCCTGGGAAAGCAGGGGAAGATGACCCACGTGCTTGGGGCCCCACACCCACATGAGAGACCCCGGAGAAATTTCTGGCTTCTGGCTTCAGCCTGATTCAGCCCTGGCTGTTGCAGCCATTTGGGGAGTGAACCATTGGATTGAAGACTCTCTCTCTCTCTCTCTCTCTCTCTTTCTGTAACTCTGCCTTTCAAATAATTAAAATAAATCTTACTTTTCCCTCCAAAAAAAAAAATGCTCTGTAAGGGTGGTGAAATGCTCAGATGTTTTTTCCACATATATTAGAGTCTTAAACAGTATTAAGTTTCTTTTAACCAAAGGGAAACAGAGAGTGTCTAGCATTGAACAACATAGACTAATTTATGTGCACACAAATAAGCTGTAATAATCAAATTCAAGGGTGCCCAGGAGGTGAATAGGTTGCATCATATAAACTTTATGATAATTAAATGAATTTTTCTACTATGTTGGCATATTCAATGTCAGTTATTCTACTACACATAATCAATAAAAAACTCTATTTTTTCATGTCAATTCTAATGGTAGAAAATAGAAAATAAATAATTTAATAAATAAATTATCCATAAGTATTTTATCATATGGCACCAAGTCATGTAGAAATTAAAAAGACAAGTAAAGATTTTTTTAGTTTATTCTTTATGTAAATACTACGTACTTACATTTGAACTTATTTGCATTCATCACTATTTCATTTTTGATAGCACATTTCATACACTTGTTTCCACAGCTTTCTAATATTTTTTTGCCAATTTATTTATTGCTTTATCAATCCATAGACATTTCTAAATTTCTTGTTTTTAGCTTTTAAGAATTATGCTGCTAGGCCGGCGCCGTGGCTCAATAGGCTAATCCTCCACCATGCGGCGCCGGCACACCGGGTTCTAGTCCCGGTTGGGGCGCCGGATTCTGTCCCGGTTGCCCCTCTTCCAGGCCAGCTCTCTGCTATGGCCAGGGAGTGCAGTGGAGGATGGCCCAGGTGCTTGGGCCCTGCACCCCATGGGAGACCAGGAAAAGCACCTGGATCCTGGCTCCTGCCATCGGATCAGCGCGGTGCGCCGGCTGCAGCGGCGGCCATTGGAGGGTGAACCAACGGCAAAAGGAAGACCTTCTCTCTCTGTCTCTCTCTCACACTGTCCACTCTGCCTGTCAAAAAAAAAAAAAAAAAAAAAAAAAAGACAGTAAAAAAAAAAAGAATTATGCTGCTAAAAATATTCTTGTACATATCTTTTAGTTTGTGTTTGCAGGAGATTGTGTAATGCATATGCCTTGAAGAATAATGCAAAGGTATGTGTTGTGTCATAGGGTCTGCTATCTTTCAAGTTTACTTTTAAAATTGCTCTACATGATGATAATGTAAATCCCAAAACAGCGCCTATTCTTTATACTTAGAAAAACAGTCAGAGCCTCATTATTTCAAAATTATCGCTGATATCAACTATTGTCAGTATTCTAAATTTTTGTGAGTCATGCCTGTGGCACAGTATTTCTTTGAGGGGGTATTATTTTACTTTCCATATGAATAATGAAGTTGAATGACTTTTGTGTGTTAGTCATTTTTTTAAATTGGTTTTGTTCTATCAAATGTCAGTGCATATTTATATTTTTCAGATTATGCCTCTCACCCCTGGATTTGCAGGTGCTATAATAATAATCTGAATATCAACATCCAGTTACTTGGGTTTGGGGTTTTCATTTTTCCTTTAGGATATTGAACAGAAGTTCTTAGTCAAACAAAATGTATTTCCCTCTTTTTATCCCCAGTATACTAAAAATATTTAGCAAATCATTTTTTATTCTGAGATTATAAAGTAAAAGTTCTTCCCAGATTGTAAGACTTTTTATTTCAAGTTTAAGACTCTCAGTCATTTATCTTTTTTTTTTTCTTTCTTTTTTTTTTATTTTTTTATTTTTTTTTTTATCTTTTATTTAATGAATATAAATTTCCAAAGTACGACTCATGGGTTACAATGGCTTCCCCCCCCCCGATACCGTCCCTCCCACCAACAACCCTCCCCTTTCCCACTCCCTCTCCCCTTCCATTCACATCAAGATTCATTTTCGATTATCTTAATATACAGAAGATCAGCTTAGTATACCTTAAGTAAGTATTTCAACAGTTTGCTCCCACACAGAAACATAAAGTGAAAAATAATAGATGATTTTTTTTTAAATGATGATGAAATCAGATCAGACCTATTGTCATGTTTAATCCCAGTGAGAGTCAAGTTGGGAATTGAAAATTTCTTTCTTTTTTTTTTTTTTTTTTTTTTTACAGAAGATCAGTTTAGTGTACATTAAGTAAAGATTTCAGTCGTTTGCACCCCCATAGAAACACAAAGTGAAATATACTGTTTGAGTACTCGTTATAGCATTAAGCCTCAGTGTACAGCACGTTAAGGACAAGGGACACTAACCCACTGTTGGTGGGAATGCAAACTGGTCAAGCCACTATGGAAATCAGTCTGGAGATTCCTCAGAAACCTGAATATAACCCTACCATTCGACCCAGCCATCCCACTCCTTGGAATTTACCCAAAGGAGTTTAAATTGATAAACAAAAAAGCGGTCTGCACCCTAATGTTTATTGCAGCACAATTCACAATAGCCAAGACCTGGAACCAACCTAAATGCCCATCAACGGTAGACTGGATAAAGAAATTATGGGATATGTATTCTTTAGAGTACTATACCGCAGTAAGAAACAACGAAATCCAGTCATTTGCAACAAAATGGAGGAATCTGGAACACATCATGCTGAGTGAAGTAAGCCAGTCCCAAAGGGACAAATACCATATGTTCTCCCTGATCGGTGACAACTGACTGAACACCAAAAAGGAAACCTCCTGAAGTGAAATGGACACTATGAGAAATGGTGACTTGATCAGCATAGCTCTGACTGCTAATGGACAACTTAATACATTATCCCTCATAGTATTTTTTTTTGTCTGTTCTACTTAATATGACTGGTTTCATTCTGTAATTATCACACAGTTATTCTTAAGTGTTGAAAATTAACTGAAATGTGATCCCTGTTAAACATAAGAGTGGGAATAAGAGAGGGAAGAGATGTATAATTTGGGACATGCTCGGGCTGACTTGCCCCAATTGGTAGAGTTGGAAACATACCAGGGGATTCCAATTCAATCCCATCAAGGTGGCATGTGCCAATGCCATCTCACTACTCCAAGTGATCAATTTCAGTTCACAATTGATCATAATGAAAGGACTAAGAGTCAAAGGGAGCACATAAACAAGTCTAGTATCTGCTAACACCAACCGATAGAATAAATAAAGGGGAGAGTGATCCAACATGGGAAGTGAGATACTCAGCAGACTCATAGAATGGCGGATGTCCTAAATAGCACTCTGGCCTTAGAATCAGCCCTAAAGGCACTCGGATCTGGCTGAAAAGCCCATGAGAGTATTTCAGGCATGGAAAGCCAAGACACTCTGGCAAAAAGATCTCTGTGAGTGAGATCCCAGTGGAAAGAACAGGTCTTCAAAGAGGGAGGTGCCTTTCTCTGAAGGGAGGAGAGAACCTCCACTTTGACTATGACCGTGTCTAAACAAGATAAGAGTCGGAGAACTCAAGGGGCTTCCATAGCCTTGGAAACTCATAACTGGTGCATAGGGAGATTACTGATGCCATAAACAGGAGTGTCAATTGGTAAAGTCAACAACAGGAGTCACTGTGCACTTACTCCTCATGTAGTCATTTATCTTGAATTGTGGGGTTTGCAATGTTTGAGAAACAACTATTGCTTTATGTTTATACATTGTGGTTACATTTTTGTATGCGAAATATTCCAACATTTTAAATGTCAGTAAGTAATTCTAGGAATGCTGCTTATTCTTTACTATAATAAATATAATATATACAAATATAACAACATTTCCTTGTCTGTTTGATAAATTTTTATTTTGCTGGTGTAATCTGATAATCTAGAGGTCCTAATTTGCGGATACTTTATTCAGAACTGAATATTCGTTCTTTGGAAGAAAAGGGAGACGTCTAACCTGGAAGACTTCAGTAATATAAAAGTATCAGTTTTCTCCTTCCCATGCATTTGGGGAAGACTATGTCACTGGAACTGATGATGTCTAATTCTGTTGACTGAGCATACACAATGTTTCACTTCAACCAGGAACATTTTTCAGTATTTTATAAGTGCCATTTTTTAATCTACATTTGCAACAATCCCAATAATGTCAGTTAATAATGTTAATACATGACTTTTTCAAGAAGAGTGATATGTCTACTAGGGGAGGAAATAGAGAAATTGCAGTTGGGGGTAATGAAGTGGTTTTTAAGATGAGTTTGGGCAGAGAGGAAGTATGTGAGAACAAGCAGCACATCCTCCAGTTGTATTTCAGAGGCTTTTCTGTGGATGGATCTGTCACAGAGTACATGGCAGAGGCACCTAAGAACCATGCCACAGCCACACATCAATAATGTGGATAACATGCCAAGGGATTCCAGTAAAAGTGGCAGTCGACTTTCTTGGCTGATTCAGAAGGGGTTACAGTGCAGATGGTCTTTAAAGATGAGTAAGGCTTTTCTAAGTGGAAAGATAAACATTTCAGGCTGAGGGAAATACAAAGTTCAGGAATTAAGCATCAGTTGTAAATAAAAAAGCATGTACGTGTGGAGTGTCAGAAGAAGCAAAGGGAGATGAGAAGCAAATGGCAGAAGAGGCTGTCAGAAGAACTTGAAGTGTTACAGATTTATTCTCAGTATTTTAATTTTAGATGCTAGCCAATTTAAAAAAAAGTATTTATTTTCACTGTATTTGAAAGATAGAGAGAGAAATGTCCCACCCATTGATTCATTCCCCAGATGCCTGCCACAACTGGAATTGAGCCCAGGCTGAGCTTGGAACTTCAATCCAGGTCTCCCAATTGGATGGCAAGAACTCAATTACTTGAGTCATCACTTGCTGACTCCTGGAATCTGCATTACCAGGAAGCAGGATAAGAAAACGAGGAGCTGGAACTCAAACCAGGCATTCAGACAGCAGACGTGGGCATCTCTCATGTTGTGATAACCACTGTGACAAATGCCCGATATAGGTGTTAGTGAATTTGACTTCTGACTAAACTTTTCCTTCTTGTATGAAACTTCCCTGGGAAAAAGGGGGTCTACAATGGGTATGGTCATGGCGCACAATAACCCTGAATTGGGTCAGGGTGCTCACATGACTGAACAGGATACAAATCTTTATATGGTGGCTAAATATTTCTGATAAGTATGCGATTGGTAAAGTAACAAGCTGAATTAATTGTTAATTGAACCATAAAAACAAGCTGTAGAGTGCAGCTGATGAAAGACAGCTGTGGTGCATAGGGACCGCTTTGATGAGCTTCTGTTATTGTGGTCCCTGGAGATAAACGAGTTTCTACAGTTTCTAAAACACCAATATTCAGCTCTTTCTGAAATGTTATGAGATCTCTTTACCTCCGTATGACATTTTAAACTTGTACTGTTTCTGTACTCAATATTAATATTTATTAACTAGTCAGATTTATTTTTTATTCTTTGTAACTAAGATACCTAACTGTAATAACCAATGTGATATTACTAAAAAAAAAAAAAAAACAAGTAAGAGAACTAATATGATTATTTTAGAGTTTTGTAAAGAATATTCTGGCACATATTCACTTATTAAATTATGATTTGAACAGTGTAGAGAATATTTCCAGCCTTAAGTATCTGATTTTTAAGTGACAACACAACTCAGCTGACATTTTTTCTGTCTATATTTACAGAGACTTCATCTCTGCTTCTAATTATCAATTAGACTCAATGATTGTTTTTATATTCTCTCATTTGACAACCACTTATGAAAACTTTTTTTTTTCAAAATGACTTTCAGTCACTGTTCTTGGTTTTGAGCAACAAGAACACCATCAAGAAAGTGGGGCCAGTGTTGTTAAGGCTTGCAATGGTAGCATCCCATATGGGTGCCGATTTCTATCCCAGCTGCTCCTCTCCCTATGCATCTACCTGTTAATGGCCTGGGAAAGCAGCAAAGGATGGCCCAAATGCCTGGACCCCTGCCATTCATGTGGGAGACCCCAAAGAAACTCCTGACTCCTGCCTTCAATTTGGCTCAGCCCTACCCATTGTGGCCAGCTGTGGAATGTACAGCAGGTGGAAGATTCTCTCTCTCTTTCTCTCTCTCTCTCTCATTTTACCATCTCTATCTGTAACTCTGACTTTCAAATAAATAAATAAACCTTTAAAAGATAGACAAAAATCTCATTCAAAGAGCCCCCAACTGAAAGATAAAATGTTTAGGAAAATTTCTTTTTAACTATTTTTCTAAAAAATGAAAATATGTTCATGCTGAGAAATGTAACATGGGCTTTATGATTACCTATTAGAACTGGCATAAAATGGCTCTGGTGGCCTTCAAGTTTGGCTTTATGCCATTAGAAAAATTAGCAAGTTTTTGTGTTTCTCTTCATCTAAAGATGAAAGATTGGAAAAGCTAACTTCAGAGAATTTAAGTGATTAGCAATTACTTTCCTAAATGTGTTATAACCTAGATTACTGTAAAATGAAAACATTTTTTTTTACTTGAAATTTAGTTTTGTTTATTCAAATGGTTTTGAAATTGCAGCACCTAAGATCAGCTGGGGCATATAATCTCCAGCTATTCCATAAGACTATAAGAAGACCACTTTTAATTACTTGCAAAAGATCTATAAAACATTACTTATATTGAGTTTTGGTATTTGAAGTAAAATGAGAATAATTTCTAGAACATACAAAAATTTTGGAGGTTTTACTACCAACATTTAGTATTTTAAAATTTAGGTACACCAAACTTTTTTGGGGGGAATTTTGTGATATTAGTAACATTTTTGAGGGGAAAAAAACACAAGAAATGCTCTTACATAGCTACGCCATTCATTTTTATTTGCTTCTTATTTTAGATGTCAATTCATTTTGCTTTAGTATACATTAAAATAAGTTATTCGAACAGTAAAATTTAGTATATGAAGTAACTATCCATTATAAGCATGCTGTTTTAATTCCAGCCTTGAAAATTCTTCCATCAAGATAGCCACAGGTATGGTTATTGTACTCAGTAAGTTCTCTCCTCTTACATACACCTTGGATTTCTTTAAATCTGTATTTACCAATTCATCTAGCTTTTGAATGATTTCTATCTCAAGCATATGCTATTTTTTTGATGAAACAGAAGGCTATTCAAAAATTACTTCTGTTTTATTCTCTTCTCTTAGTATTCCTCTACACAAAGAAACTTTTCTCTAAGTTGGTTATTCATCACTTCAGTACCAGGCTTATAGCTCGTTTCACTTCAGTTTATTCTTGCATGACATTAGAGACTTTCAAATAACCATTCTGTATTTGGCTTTGTGACCAGTTTTTCAGTTCTTTGCAAATAATCTGTTGCTCTTTGTAAGTGTTTATTATATATTACAGAAACATTTATTGATTTTACAATGCAAAAGTGGAATGCAACATTTATCCTAACATGATTTGTCTCTTTTCCTGTTTAAATATAATTAATCAGAGCTTATTTTTTACTTATAAGATCATTGTTATGCTTACACTAAACACTGAAATTTTACTAGCATATATATATTTACATCTTTAAATGAACCTTCCATTTAATATGATTTCATTAATTTCTTTTACTATTTCATATAATGCTTAGTTTGAAAGTAGAAAATCTTTGGAATGTCATGTCAGATCACCTCTCTGCTTACACACAAGATTTTTGCCCTAATAGACACCAGTACAGCAATACATTTTCTACAGGTTTTCTCCACCAATTTTTTTTTGTATTTAGAATTTTGATAGCATATGTTATGAATTAATTAGATGATTGTCTAGATTTTATTTTAAAATTATTCTTAAATCACAACAGAGGCAATGTTATATGCCAAAGACGACTTCATTCATAATGTTCATTCTCTTTGATAGAATAATATATTAATCTCTCTTTTGTAAGTCTTCAGAATGGGTGACTGGGTCAATCACATCAGGAGACGAGGTGTTGTTGCTATGGTTACCCTTATAGCAGTACCATAGGCTTCTGAGCCTGAAAAGTGTTATCTTGCTTTCAGTGTGGTGGCTTGTGTCAAAGGATGTCTTTCAGTGTGTGCTCTACCTCAGTTTTGAATCTCCCCATTTGAACTTACACAGCAGAGAATGTTTCTTTTTATTTTTTGATTTTTGTTTTGCTGTAGATTGAATGAGAGGGCATATTAGTGGGGTTATGCACCTTTTTGAGGTTCAGCCTCTCATGTAGAAGTTACTTTGTTTCTGGATTGTCAGTGGTGCAATCTGCCCTAAAATGTAGAGCCTAGGACCTCACGAAGGAGTGCCACCGTGTCAGAATTTTTATTTCAGCCTATTGAAAATGGCTTCAGATATTTGCTTTAGAAAACCGTTAGAGAACACATTTCCTGCTTTAATTTATAAATTGTATTTACCTGTTTTAGCAGCCATAGGCAACTAATATCTATGCAACCAATTTGTTTTATGGCTCTGATTTGTCCTTGCACTTTACATTAACTGGTTGCTTCATGTCCTCCACCCTCTGATTGGTCCAATGAAGTTATGATCTTGAAGGTTGTATGTTCAGTTAGATTTCTGTTGTTATATAGGTTGGAATTGGAATGTGCTACTTTTAAAATGAGGGTTTGTCAACAGCAGTACTGTTTTCAGTTTGGGCTTGATAATTCTAATTTGGTGCAAGTGATCTCAATATTGCAGGATCCCTGCCCACCACATTGCAGTACAACAACCCTATTATGACAGCCAAAAGTGTCACTAAACATTTCCAAAATCCCTTGCGGATATTTAATAACCCTTGTTCCAAGAAGAAACTGGACGTTGTGTACCTGTTTGCGTTTGTCTTCTTCAAACTCAACATTGAGGGTGTATGACTCACCCCTGAGAATGCAGGTAGTAATGTATTAATTCAATTGTTGATGCATACTTGGGCATTTTCTTTTCTTTGTTAGCACCTGCAGTACTCTGTGAAATTCTTTGTCTTGGCTTTTGCTGATCAGGTGTATGCATTTCATTTGGACACACAGTTAATGGTGCAACTGCCAGGCCAGATGGCACACAGTCTTACAACTGAATGGATACTATATGGAGAAAATCTCCTAAGCAATTTTACTAATCCATTTTCCAGCTAATAAATTATTGAAGTTCTGGTTACACAATATTTCCCCCTCAATATTTGATATCACCCATATTTTTCATTTTATCCATTCTGATATGTTCAAAATTAAGATATAATTTGCGTTTCTCTGATAAATCATGAATTTGACCCTCTGAGAGATGCTGGACTCAATGATAAATGATTCAATTTATATGACAATCTGGAAAGTCAAAAACAGTAGGAAGAAAAGTCTGTGGTTGTTGAATACTTAGTGTTGTGAGAGGGTTCAACTACCAAAAATGCAAGGCAGTTTTCTGGGAGTAATGAAATAGATTTACTTATTCATTGTAATGGTGGTTGCAGAGATGCATGCAACTTTTTTTTTCAATTTAACAGGTAGTTATAGACCGTGAGAGAGAGAGAGAGAGAAACAGACAGAGAGAGAGAGAGGGAGGGAGGGAGAGACAGAGAGATAGGGCTTCCTTCTATTGATTTACCTCCAAAATGGCCGCCATGGCAGGTGCACTGTGCTGATCCGAAGCCAGGAACCAGGTGCTTCCTCCTGGTCTCCCATGTGGGTGCAGGGCCCAAGCACTTGGGCCATCCTCCACTGCCTTCCTGGGCCACAACAGAGAGCTGGACTGGAAGAGAGGAAGCTGGGACTAGAACCCAGTGCCCATATGCGATGCTGGTGCTGCAGGTGGAGGATCAACCAAGTGAGCCACGGCGCCAGCCCCATGCATGCAACTTTTAAAATTCACAGAGTTAAATACTGTTTTATATTGATTTTCTTACACATAAGAGAAATGTTTCACAAAAATTGTATCTAAAGGTTCTTCAAAGAGGAAACACTTCTTTTACTCAGATAAAACAACTATCCTTTTTGATTAAAAATGTTATGTAAAATTTCTATAGTTCTATAATAAATTAAAAGCATACTAAATGACACATAAGCCTAATATGAAGGAACATTGAGCAATTGCAGTTTCTATTTTAAGTCTTACTCTTGTTATACAAAAAATAAATTTTATGAAACTTTTTTACATTTTATTTGAAAAACAGAGATAGATTAAGAAAGACAGTGGAGAGAAGTCTTCCGTCTATTGGTTTATTCCCCAAAGGCCACCAACATCCAGGGCAAGTCCAGGCAAAAACTGGAGCCTGGAACTCAATCTAGGTCTTCCATGTGGGTGTAGGGATCCAAGTACCTAGGGCCTTAGCTGCTGCCTCACAAGGTATACATCAAAAGGAAGCTGGATTAGAGGAAGAATAACCAGACTAGAGCCATGCACTCCCACATGGGATATGATCATGCTAAGTGATGACTGCTGTGCCACACACAAGAACCTAAAAAGGAATTAAATGAAATTAAGTAGTATTTTTTAGAAATTGAATTGAAATGCAGAGTTAGAAATAAAGAAAGAGCGAGAAAGAGAGAGAGAGAGAGAACTTCTATTCACTGATTCATTCCCCAAATGGCTGCCATGACTGGAGGGCCAGGTCGAAATGGAGAGGCAAGAGTTTTACCCAGGTCTCCTTTATGGGTGCAGGGGCTAACACTTGGGACATTTTCTGATGCCTTCCTAGTCACTTTAGCAAGGAGTTGAATGGGAATTGGAGCAGCCAGAATTAGAACCAGTGAAACATATGTGACGCCATTACTATTGGTGGTAGCTTTACTCGTTACTCTTACGGTGCCAGTCCCTATGTCATATACAAATTCTTACAAAGAATTTTCATGCATGAAAAAATTGTCTTCTGATTTGGCATTAAGATTATAATGTGTTAATTATGGCAAAGCATATAATTAAATTATCTGGAATAATTCTTTCATGTGTTTTCTCTAATATGTGGTAGTTAATACAGAATAAAAAATGCATAAAGGAATGCATATTATACCATTTGATTATTTTTTGCAACCCTTGTTTGTATTCCTATGGAATGGTGGTCTTTCTGCTTTTAACTTGTTGAGCAATATGGATAGTGTCACATTAAGCTTGTGATTATAATGTAAGCTCACAGTATTTTATTGCAAATATTAAAGGTAAATAAAAGAAAGGAAGGAAGGAGGAGGGGTTGAGGGAGCAAGGAAGCAAGGGAAGTATGGCTATTTCTTGAAATTGAATCTATGAAATACATGAAATCTGTTCTCTCCATATGAATAAAAATAAAAAACTAATGAAAATATTTTAATAAAGTGCAGAATTATGATTTTTTTCTTATTCTACATAAAAAGTAAATTTCCCTTTAAGCTTTAATAAATATGTACTAATTATCTTTTGGCAAAAACTTCGATTCATTACATTACCCTAAAATCAGTAACTAGAATGTATTCTTACCCTAAAATCAGTAACTAGAATGTATTCTCTTCTTTTCTAAAGTCAGATTATTTTCATGCTTGTTTTGTTTTGTTATCCTATTTCTCCATAGGTCCGAACTTTCTGATAATCTTTGACTCAGCTTACGTTTACCTTAACCTCTAATCAGCCTGAATGTCTCCTTCACACATGCATCCTGTTTTATTAAATGGCATTCTTTCAGAATTGTGGCAGTTCACAATTGCTAAAGCTTTCTTACCAATCTACTTCCTTTTGTTTCTCTTTTCCCTTTTGTCGTGGAGAGATTTTCTTAAAAAGAACAGAAAGATCATGCCTGTGGGAGATGCACTGTATTCCTTGTTCAAGGAGGCAAGTAAGTTAGCCAGTGCTCTGCTGCTGTGTTTCTCTTACTACCCCTTTTCCTAATTTCAGAAGACTAGATGAGCACACTCTACAGTAATCAATGCAGCATTAAACGCACTTTTCCTCGTGTAACTTATGTTTTGCAAATTTACTTTAGCATGTATTTTTGGTTGTCTGCTTCTCCTTTAGTTGATTGATTATTTGGTTATTATCACTTTGATTTTCTTTGATTACCATTATATGTTTAGTACTGTATTTACAAAAGTTATACAATCAATAAAGATTTTGGGGGGGACAAGAGAGGATGATTGAATAAAAAACATGCAGAACATGTAAAGATTTCTTTTAAAAATACCTTTGAATATTTTAACATGTATCCAATCTTCCATACACTAAGTGAATTCTTTCAACATTGCTTTCCTCCAATCTTTAAATTTTTCACACAGAGTAAATATTTATTTATATTTGGTATATCCAGAATATAATGAAGATTTCATGGTTTGAGATTTTGCTACTGAAAGCATAAACATTTCTAATACTTTATTTGTACACTTTATCAGAGAAATTTTGCAATAGTTATATGAATGTTCATCTTAACTACAATGTGTAATAAGAAGTAAATGCCTAAAATATGGTAAAATACTTAGATTTTCTTTATGATTCTGTCGAAGTGTCTATTCATTCTTCATTTATTTGTGATGCCTCCATGTATTTTTCATTTTCAAATGAGCTGAACATAGTTGAAAATAAAAGTGCAGATAAAAATGAAGTAATAAGATGAGATCTACTGTTCATCTACATAAACAGCATGTAGATGCCAAATATTGATTTTTTTTTAAGAATTTGTTTTGTGTTTGAAGCATTTTCTGCAACTGAGACTAACTCCAATTGATTCACTTAGATATGTGTTCTTTTTGCTTCTAACTTTCCAATTCTTATTTGGTGCCTTAGGTCATAGTCAAAACTGTGTCAAATATATGGAAGCAGGCTTGGTTTATAGTTCAATGATCTCTATGTTTTCATCAATTATATTGTTGCTTTCTTTCTCATCTTAAGTAGTACATCATATTTGATTGTTAGCAGCTATTTTTGAATCTTTTTTTATAAAATAGTTAAATTACCTGATTTTCTTTGTAAAAACAATACTGTGTATGTATATATATATATATATATACATACATTTATATACCATATTAAACCACAATAAAACTAAAACCTTCTTGCACTAACAGTTTAAACTTTTGAAATATGATTGGCAATTTTAAAATGTGTTTTTCAATTTGATTTGCTGCTTTGACTTAGGCTATTGTCATCTTTGTTCTATGAGTGATCTGTGTGGGAACATGTGTATTTTTTTCTCGTATTCAGAATGATAGGTATTTTGGCAGGTACTGGATTAGAAAGATTGCATTCTTTTTTAATGTCATAAATCACCTATAACTTGAAAGATAGAAATAATTTAAGTAAGAAACTGTACTAAGACAGTGGAAGTAATGGTCTTTATGGATAGTCTGCCAAACGTTTCCCAGATTATTTTACTATTCAAGTGTTTACTCTTTGTTTCTAGCTTTCTAAATCAGTATAACATAGTTTTCCAAATGTTTTCCAGTTTCACTTAATTTTTAGATAAATTTTATATCAAATGTGCTTTATCTTATATACAAATTCTCCATTCTGTACTTATACCTTTCATTTTTATTTTCTGTTTATATCTGTACTCAATTATTTTTAAAAGTTGAACCACAACACTTTCTACTGTGTTATATTTGTTCTTAAAACTGTTTCATGAATATTTAATTTACTTGCATTTCTTTTAATTTAAATTCATCCTATTTTCTTTGATAACTATTTCTTTTGTATTTTGTTTGTTTAGTCAAAATGTATTTAATAATAATTTTTTTCACCAAGTTTTTTTCACAAGTTGCTTAACAAGTAAAAAGCAAAAAAAAAAAAAAAATCCTGGTTTAGTGGGAATATAGACAGTGGATACAATGTGATATTTCATTATATTTACCAGTATACAATTGCACTGATAAAGTCAGGCTAATCTCATCTCCTTATCACTACTTTGAGTTTAGAGAATCCATGTTCCTCTCTCCTAATTATTAATAAAATGTATCTCAGTTATTGTTAACTATAGTCTACTTCATTGTGATGTAAAACGCAAGAGCTTACTCCTTTTTTCTTACTGTATTCTCTCAGCTTCCCTCTCTAACCCTCTCCTCCTCCCATTCCTTTTCTAACCTCTAGTAATCACTGTTCTACATTCAGATTAACTTTTCCTCAATTCCCATATATAAAAGATAACATGTGGCATTTGTCTTTCTCTGTCTGACTTACTACATTCAACATAATGTTCAATTCTCTACATTTTCCTGGAAAGGAGAGGATACTTTTATACGACTGAATAGTTTTCCATTAAGTACACAGACTACATTTTCTTTATCAATTCTCTTGTCAGTGGGCATCTAAATTGATTCTGTATCTTAGTTTTAATGAATACCCTAGACTTGAACATGTGAGTGTACATGCCTCTGATATGATATTTCATTTCCTTTGGATAAATACCAAAGTATTTGGAGTATTTGGAGTAACTGTATCTTACATTAAATACTATTTTTGGTTTAACTGAGGATACTCCATATTGTTCTTCATAATGGTTGTACTAATTTGTATTCCCACCAACAGTTAGTAAGAATCCCATTTTTTCCATGTTCTCTGTGGCATTTGTTATTATTTGTTGCTTTCATTATATGAATTCTAGTTAGGGTGTGATGGAATATCAATCAGTTTCTGATATACATTTCCCCAATGCCTAAAAGCTGAGCATTTTATGTAACCATGTGAGTCAATTGAATTTCTTCCTTTACGAAGTGTCTGTTCACATCTTTTGCCCATTTTTAAATTGGGTTATTTTCATTATTGCCCTTTCTCAAGTTCCTTATATACTCTGGATATTAGAGTAGCTTGTAATTTTGTTTTCCTTTCTGTACATCATATTTTCACTCCATTAATTGTTTCCTTTGCTGTGCAGTAGTTTCTTAGTTTGATATAATTATTTCATTTGCTTCATTTATTTTTGGTATGTAAGAAAAGTCAATGTGCAAATATTACTTTTATTAATAATATTTTATAGAATGAAGTATGTGTGAACTCTGTATTTGCTGCTACTTTCCTATTTCATTATACAGTACCTTTCCTTTATCCACAGTTTCATTTTCCCTGGTTTTAGCTTCCCTAGGTCAATTATAGCATTTTATTATCTCATATCATCACAAGAAGGGAGATGAGTACAGTGCAATGGGATGTTTGACAGAAAGAGAGACCACATTTCACATAACTTTTATCAAAGGAAATTATTATTATTCTATTTTATAATCAGTTATAATTATTTTCTTTTAATGTATATAATTATAAATTAATTATAAATGATCATAACTGTGCATGTACATATTGAAAAAGTACAGTAAAGACAAAGTACAATGCTACCTCAATTTAAGGCATCCATTGGGAGACTTGGATTGTATTCCTATGAATGAGGTGTGGCTGGGAAGAGGAAATACCAATAATCAATTTTAATATATTTCAACTTTTTAATTTTATTTATTTAGTTAATTGATTTGAAAAGCAGAGAGAAAGAGACAAACAGTGATCTTCCATCTACTGGTTAACTCTCCAAACGCCTACAACATCTAGGGCTGGGTCAGGTTGATGCCATGTGCTAGGAGCTGAATCTGGCTCTCCCACATGAATGGTAGGGACTCAAGTTCTTGAGCTATATTCTTGTGCCTCCCAGAGTGTGCATTATCAGGAAGCTGGAATGAGAAACAGAGCTGGGGCTCCAACACGCACCTCAATATGGGATGTGGGAATTCCAAGGAGTGTCTTAACTGCTATGTCAAATGCCTAATCCTCTTAACTTTTTTTTAACTTTTATTTAATGAATATAAATTTCCAAAGTATAGCTTATGGATTACAATGGCTTCCCCCCCATAACTTCTCTCCCACCCGCAACCCTCCCCTTTCCTGTTCCCTCTCCCCTTCCATTCTTATCAAGATTCATTTTCAATTTTCTTTATACACAGAAGATCAGTTTAGTATACATTAAGTAAAGATTTCAACAGTTTGCACCCACATAGAAACACAAAGTGAAAAATACTGTTTGAGTACTAGTTATACATTAAATCACACTGTACAGCACATTAAGGACAGAGATCCTACATGAGGAGTAAGTGCACAGTGACTCCTGTTGTTGACTTAACAAATTGACACTCTTGTTTATGGCATCAGTAATCACCCTAGGCTCTTGTCATGAGTTTCCAAGGCTATGGAAGCCTTTTGAGTTCACGGACTCTGATCCTATTTAGGCAAGGTCGTAGTCAGAATGGAAGTTCTCTCCTCCCTTCAGAGAAAGGTACCTCCTTCTTTGATGACCTGTTCTTTCCACTGGGATCTCACTCGCGGAGATCTTTCATTTAGGGTGTTTGTTTGTTTTTGTTTTTTTTTTTTTTTTTTTTTTTTTTTTTTTTGCCAGAGTGTCTTGGCTTTCCATGCCTGAAATACTCTCATGGGCTTTTCAGCCAGATCCACATGCCTTAAGGGCTGATTATGCATTCCTTTAGAATGTTCATTGACTACACAGAAATGGAACATACATATGTTAATCTTAATTGAAAAAAATCTATAATCCATACAGTTCCTTTCTTTTTCTTTTTAATTAAGAATCTTATCATGCATGACTCTGCTTCTCATCTTGGTTCAATCTTCTCTGGTCTTAGTCAGAACTTTAATTCATGGTTTTTATCTTTTTACTTTTCCTGATTCTGAGAGGACCTACCAAAATTTCTATAATTTCACTAATTGTTTGTTTATTGAATTTAATATCGGATTTGTTTTTCTAGTGAGTTACATTTTTGTCATCTTTCTTCTTCTATAGTTTTCATTTTTGCCTTGTCATCATTGCTTGGATTTCTTCTTATTTTAATTTGTAATTTTTATCCATCTTTTGAAAAACTATGTCTTCACATTTTATTGTTTTCCTTTCTATATTTGAGTTTCTTCTTATTAGCCCTAAAATGATTATTTTTCAAAAGTTTGCTATCTCTTTAAGCTAACACTTCTTTCCTTTTGTTTCAGTATTCTTATTGATCACATCTTTTATCTACTCACCAATTCCATATTTTTATATACAAAATCCTTCCATTCAAACATCTGTAATAACTTACTATATTTATGGTACAAAGCATTATATTCTTTTTATGTGAATTCTAATATTCTTCATAATTGGAAGCCTCTCATTACTTCTCAATTTTTATCTCTGCATGTACTCTCTACTCTATTAAATAAAATAAGCTTATAGAGTTGATTGCTTAGGTTTTAATCAACATACATTTGCTTCCAAACTAGTCTTCTCCAGATTACGCTTTTATTTTCTTAATATTTATATAATTTTTCAATTTTTTCTTAACACTAAAGCCAAGTTATACAGTGTTGGCAATGTTTTTCTTGAGGTTTGTACTAGTTAGTGCTCTTGATTGCCTGAATCAATTGCATTATGTTGCTTTCCTTCTAAAATTCAAATGTAACCCACACAGGCAAAGAGTTGGCAATTAATTAAGATCCAATCTAAAATCTCTTTCCTTTCACTTCATACAATGACAGCTACTGTTTATATTATAAGAGTTTATGTCATGTTCATTTATTTATTTAATTTTTTGAAAAGGGTCCAGCATTGTGGTGCAGCGAGTTGAGCCACCACTTTTGATGCCAGCATTTAATTTCAGAGTGCCCATTTGTGATTCAACGGGTTACATTCTATTCCAGTTTCTTGCTGATATGCCTTGGAAGGCAGTGGAGAATGGTCCAAGTGCTTGGGCTCCTCCCACGCATTTGGGAAACCAGGATAGAGTTCTTGGCTCTGGGCTTTTTGAGCTCTGACTTCTGTGATATTTTGGGGAGTGATCCAGTGGATAAAGCTCTGTGTCCCTTTCCCTTTCTCTGCCTTGCAAATTAATGAATATTTACTCTTTTTGAAAGGCAGAGACAGAAATACAGACACAAACAGAAACCTCTCATTTGCTGGTTCACTGGCTAAATGCCCACAGCAGTGAGGGCTGGGCCAAACTGAAGCTTGGAGCAAGAAACTTGACCCAGGTCTCGCATGTGGGTGGCAGAGAACTTCCAGGGTATTCATTTTGAGGAAGCTGGAATTGGGAGCAGAGGTGGGACACCAACCCAGGCACAGTGATGTGGGATGTGAGTGTCCCAAAAGGCATCTTACGGCAACAAACACCCTCTCCATCAGGTTTTACATTTATCATTTTATTTTATTCCCATTTAGTATAAATGTACAAAAGTGTAAGCAAAGAATTTACGAAATTAAGAAGGGGTCTCTTGTCAAGAGATTTATCTATCATTTCACATTCCAAATTATATACTATCCTATTTATTTATCTGGGTTGTAGGCAATTTTGCTATTATCCAGTCAACCAGCCATCTTATTTTCCATGATTTATCTGGTCCCATAATAACTTTTGAGAGCAGGGCCTAGGGGATGCATCTTTGTATTGTAAGATCTAGCAGGATTTGATGCATATAGCAAAGTATGGTAAATGTTTGTTGTTGGGAATGAAAAGAATCTATGTTTATGGAAATATGTTTACTGAAACTGTACATCACTTAAATTATGTAAACTTTTTGGAAACCAAGTAGGAGAACATCTGTTCTTGTGTGGATCTTATTTAGCATAGTTTCTTTACATTTTCAATGAAAACTTGTTAAATTATAGGCCACTTCCTTGTCAGAGTGAAAGCTATTGTTATCAAAAACACTGTTTATTCATGTTCTAGGGAAATCATGCTGAAGCAATATATAATAAGGGATATCTGGCAGCTGCAAAGAAACAAAACCAAATATCTCCAAAGGATAACGCTTAGAAATATGCACAGAGGAGAGGTGCCTTTCACCACGTGGTTAGCCATACTGAGTGATTAAACTGAACCAGCTGTGCTAAAAAGGACTTATCCTTTATAACTCAATCTCAGCAGTCTCAACAAAGAGTGTGTTCAATCAAAAAATGCTTAGGAGGCCAATGCAAAAGAAATTTCTGCCATAAACTCTACAAAGGTCTGGCTATAGAAACTGATAATCAGCAACAATTTAATGAACCATTAAAAAATAAAATTGATGTGTAAACATTTTAAGAACAATTGACTAGAGCATCTTTTTTGAGCAATTTTTTTTTTTTTTTTTGACAGGCAGAGTGGACAGTGAGAGAGAGAGAGACAGAGAGAAAGGTCTTCCGTTGCCGTTGGTTCACCCTCCAATAGCCGCCGCGGCCGGTGCACCACGCTGATCCGAAGGCAGGAGCCCGGTGCTTCTCCTGGTCTCCCATGGGGGGCAGGGCCCAAGGACTTGGGCCATCCTCCACTGCACTCCCTGGCCACAGCAGAGAGCTGGCCTGGAAGAGGGGCAACCGGGACAGAATCCGGCGCCCCGACCGGGACTAGAACCCGGTGTGCTGGCGCCGCTAGTTGGAGGATTAGCCTATTGAGCCGCAGTGCCAGCCAAGCAATTGGTTTTTAAGAACTATCATTCCTAAAAAAATTATTTAAACAGCTCTTTAAGTTTGGATGCTATGAGCAAAAGTAACAGAAAAAAATCGTTTTGTTTGATTGACCGGTTTTGTACATGCTAATCTTTTTTTTACAAAGCTCTTTTTTTTTTTTTTTTTCAAAAAAAAGATTAATTTTATTCATTTGAAAAGCAGAGTTACAGAAAGAGAGGAGAGATGGAGAGACAGATCTTCCATCTGCTGGTTCACTCCCAGATGGCTCCAACAGCCAGGGATGTGCCAGCCTGAAGCCAGGAGCCAGGAGCTTTTTCTGGATCTCCCACATGGATACAGGGACCTGAGCACTTGGGAAATCTGCTTGCTTTCTTAGGCACATTAGCAGACAGCTGGATTGGAAGTGGAACACCCAAGGCTCAAACTGACACTCATATGGGATGCCAGAATCATAGAGTGGCTTTACTTGCTATGCCACAGTATCAGTCCCTAGGTGTCCATTTTAGTGTTCAACTGTCTACATTAAATTAATTTTAATAATCAGGATAACTGTTTTCCATCATTATAAATGGCAGAGTAGCAGTTCAGAGAACACAGTATCTTAGCTCCTCACTTGATGATGTGTGTTCTTGTGTAGGTTCCTTCGTTACCTAGCAACTCACATTTTAGTTTTCACACCTATAAAGCCAGAAAGTTAATAGAACTTGCCTCAGTAGGTCTGTAACAAAGATTAAATAAGTTAATATTGTCAAGCTCTTGAAAAGTCACAGAACACAGGGAAATTATATGCGTTTTTAAAATTATTCACATATAGAACACCACCCTCAAGATAAATGCAATATAAAAGTAACTACAAAACATTTTGTTTTATTTCCTATTTTCATATGTATACTTGTTATTTATTTAAGATTGTATATAATACAGTTTGTGTCATACTATTCTCATTTAATTATCAAAGGTTTTTGATAGCTTTAAATATGTTTTATCTCTTGATAAATAGTATTTTAATGTAAATTCACATTTCATAATAAGGATGCATCATGATTTGCTTAACTAGCCTATTTTGAGACAATTTTTTTTCCATTTCTATAGCACATAGATTATAAAGCCTTTCCTGGCTCTTACTTCACATATTAGATTGCTCCAATTGAAAAGATTGTGAATGAAATACTGAATCATACAATATTTTATTGTTTTTAACTCTAAGTATACTTATATTGGATGGTATACTTCTACTATCATATGATTTTACAATCATAAAGATATTGAGAATTATTAAATTTGGGACCTCTAGACCTCTCAATTATGCTTGGTTCTTGGATTCACTGATGTCCAAAATTAAACTTGTCTTTTTGTGGTAATGTGAGAATAGAAGGTACTTTATATCTCCCCCAAAGAAGACTTTGTCATCATCATGATAGAGAAACACTTTATAACTAAATATTCTATTTTCTTAGTTTGAAAATAAAGAAGTGTGTGAAAAATTGGCAGTTACATTTCTACTGCCCTCCTTGTATATTCTGGGAAAATATTTGATTGCTTGTATTATCAGAATAAATATCCCATTTGGAGTCATGAAACGTAGAAAGACTATCAAATAATCAGTACCATCATTAAGAACATTTTTACATCAGGAAAACATTTTTACAGTGCACTGGAGCAATTACAGGTAATTATGGGACTTCATTTTCAAGAATGCATCATGTATATCAACAGTGTGAATGAAGACAATATTACTCACCCTACAATGGAAGTGCTGTATGTCTGGAATAGGCCACTTTCCCAAACCATCCTACTCACTTAATTGGCTTGGCATCTGTGCTGGTAACTCAGACTATTTTTGGGGCTTTCAAATGTGCAAAACTGAAGGTGAGGATTGATAAAGATCTTAACAATGTCTGTAAGATAGTCTCCAGTGCTTAAAATATGTTGATCTGTCATATCTGACACAATCTTGCATGTCTGTGTTTGTAGAACACAGGCTACATTCCTTGTGATTCTTGGCTGTTTATGATAGGAAATAAACTCTAGCTGTGGGTGACATTAAGCCAGAGCAGAGGGCTGTGAAGTAGGGAAAGATAAAATGGTATTCATTTTTCATACCAATGTATATCAATTAAGAAAGAATTGTCTCAGTGTTTTCATAGTTCTATATTGACATATATACCTAAATATTTTGTTAACTCTTTAAACTTTTGTTCTGTATGGACATTATTTTACATTTTTTTCTTTTTTTAAGGATTATTTATTTATTTATTTAAGAGAGTTGCAGACAGTGAGAGGGAGAGACAGAGAGAAAGGTCTTCCATCCATTGGTTTACTCCCCAAATGGCTGCAAAGGTTGGAGCTGGGCTGCTCTAAAGCCAATAGCCAGGATCTTCATCTGGGTCTCCCATGCAGGTGCAGGGACCCAATCACTTGGGTCACCTTTTACTGCTTTCCCAGGACAGAGCAGAAAGATGGATCAGAAGAAGAGTAGCTGAAAATAGAACCATTGCCCATATGGGATGCCGGCACTGCAGGCAGAGGATTAACCTACTGTGCCACAGTGCTGGCCCCCTTATTAAAAACTAAACAAAAATGTATTGAAGAAAAGGTATTTTTTTAACTGATGGATTATTAAACAAGGATCCTTGGTGAAATGTTATTATTGTAATAAAATATTTGCAAGTATAAATAAGTGTCATAATTCAAAAAGTTATGTTTTATCACCTATACTTGTGAAGTTCCAATGGGTAGGATCTTATTAATATATTCCAAGACATAAATTATTATTATATGGAATGTGTAGCACAAAGATCCCATAATTCCATCCTTTTTTTTAAGATTTATTTATTTTACTTGAAGGTCAGAATTACACAGAGAGAGAAGAGGCAGAGAGAGAGAGACAGAGAGGTCTTCCATTTGCTAGTTCACTCCCCAACTGGCCACAGTGGCCGGAGCTGTGCCAATCTGAAGCCAGGAGCCAGAAGCTTCTTCCAGGTCTCCCAGTAGGTGCAAGGGCCCACAGACTTGGGCCACCCTCTAATGCTTTCCCAGGCCATAGAAGAGAGCTGGATCTGAAGTGGAGCAGCCAGGACTCAAACTGTGCCCATATGGGATGCCACCACTGCAGGCAGTGGCTTTACTTGCTACGTCACAGTGCTGGCCCCAATCATTCCATCCTAAGGTTAATTTTAGCTAAAAGAAATACTAAAAGATTCTTTTTTTTTCCTGATAGGCAAAGTTAGATAGTGAGAGAGAGAGAAAGACAGAGAGAAACGTCTTTCTTTTTCCATTGGTACACCCCCCCCAAAGTGGCCGCTACGGTCAGTGTGTTGTGCCAATCCGAAGCCAGGAGCCAGGTGCTTCTCCTGGTCTCCCCTGGGGTGCAGGGCCCAAGCACTTGGGCCATGCTCCACTGCACTCCCGGGCCACAGCAGAGAGCTGGACTGGAAGAGGAGCAACCGGGACAGAATCCGGCGCCCCAACTGGGACTAGAACCTGGGGTGCCAGTGCCGCAGGTGGAGGATTAGCCTAGTGAGCCACAGTGCCGGCCAATAGATTCTTTAAAGCTCTATAAAATGTATCCTTTTGGCATAGAAAGATGGAATATGCATATAACCTTCATTGGGGAACTTAAGCTCTTCAAGTGGAATTTTAATAAATTGTTCAAGCAATGAGAATTTTATGATCATAGGGGTATGCACTATTTGCCTAAAAAGGAATTTAGAATTTTTCAGGAGGGCTGAATTTCCAGAATAAATCATATCTCAAAGAATCATTCAGGAAAAGAAAAGAAGAGAATTCCAAGCATAAGGAACAGCATGGGCATCAAGAGATGCACAAAACCTCCTGTGAAGTCCTGAAGCGATTGTCCCTGTGGTGGACTTGAGCATAGATTTGTGGTAAAAGTGCCTGAGATAATTCTTGTTAAACAGGAGTAAAGTGGGAGAGGGCATGGAAGGACACGCGGAGAACCTATGTTCCATCCTGCGTGATAAACAGATGTTGAAAAGATTGAGTACGTAAGTGACATTTTATTCATGGCCTGTAAAAGAAACTTAAGAAGCCTAAACCTGAAATTAAAAAAGAGAGAGAGAGAGAAAGAGCATTTGGAAAAATATGCAATAATCCAGGTGGGAGATGATGGAAGGCAGACTCTATTAACAGAAGAAAGGGGGTAGAGTATGGTCTTGAGGACTATTTAGGAAGTAAAATTGACAGGATTTGTGTTTGATTAATTGTGTTTTGTAAGGTGGACATAGCTCAATATACAAATAAAATAATGTAAAAGAAATTAAATGAAATCTAGTCTGACAAAATCTGAAGTGTTTCTAAACAAATGGATCTCAAACCTGGATGCACAAAACAGTCACTTGGGAAAATTAAAAAAAAAATGTGGTTCTGTTCCCTCCCAAGACCATTTATGTAAGAGTCCCCAATGATGAGATTCAGGCATCTGTTTTTTAAAATGTTTCCCTAATGATTCAAATGTGTATGCAGTATTGACTGTCACTGTTGTCTAAATCACCTTCAAATGTGCTTTTGACTTATAAAACCAAAAAAAAGTTATTCAGAAATAAAAATAGTTTTAAGAATTAGCTTGGGGCCAGCGCTGTGGCATAATGGGCTAAGCCTCCACCTATGGTGCTGGCATCCCATATGGATGCCAATTCTAGTCCTCGCTGCTATTCTTCTGATCCAGCTCTCAGCTATGGCCTAGGAAAGCAGTAGGAGATGGCCAAGTGCTTGGCCCTCTGAACTTGCTTGGGAGAATAGGAAGAAGATCCTGGCTCCTGGCTTCGTATTCACCCAGCTCCAGCTGTTGTGACCATTTGGGGAGTGAACTAGTGGATGGAAGACTTGTCTCTGTCTCTCCTTCTCTGTAACTCTGCCTCTCGAATAAATAAATAAATATTTTTAAAAAAGAATTAGCTTGAAATTTGTAGTTATTAAAACTATGATATGAAGGGGCTGGTGCCATGGCTCACTTGGTTAATCCTCCGCCTGCAGCGCCGGCATCCCATGTGGGTGCTGGGTTCTAGTCCCGGTTGCTCCAGCTCTCTGCTGTGGCCTGGGAGGGTAATGGAGGATGGCCCAAGTGCTTGGTCCCCTGTACCCACATGGGAGACCAGGAGGAAGCACCTGGCTCCTGGCTTTGGATCGGCGTAGCTCCGGCTGTGGCGGCCATTTGGGGAGTGAACCAACGGAAGGAAGACCTTTCTCTCTATCTCTCTCTCTCACTGTCTATAACTCTACCTGTCAAATAAAAAAAAAAAAAAAAAAAAAACTATAATATGAAGCACTGTGAAGCACTGTGCATACTTTATATCATGATAATCCTAATCCTATGAGATAGATATTATTACTCAAATTGTGTAGTTAGAGACAGTATGGGGTTTTAAGTGACTCAAGATCATCCAGTTATTAAGTAACATAGGCAGGACTTGAACTAAACTAGCTGACTCTTCAGTGTATGTACTAAAACTTAATGTAGTGTAGATTTTCAGGCATTGTTATAATGTCTAGAAGGTGGAAAGAAATATGAAGGATTTTGTGTTTGATCATCTCATTTACAAAAAGTTAGTGAAGAGAAAAATTGGATTACAGTATGTAGTGGAATGGAATGAAGAAAAAGCAACTGGAGGAAGAGTGAAAACTTCTCTTTCCAGAAACTCTTGCACACGTAGCTTTTATCTTTTGGTTCTCTCCTACCTATGGAAAGTATGTCGACTTTTTCCTGCTTGGTTTGTTTTTAATGCATTCTTTTCCCTTGTTCTACTCACAGCTTGCCTGCTCAGTGCTATCTGGAGTTCAGGTCATCTTAATAGATGTTGAAGCACTGCGTCATAAGCTGAATTTTTCACGAGAGTGGAAAAAAAGTATTAGTATGCTTAAGAGAAAAAAATTGTTTCTTTTCATAAAATATTTTATAATTTGTTTGGTGAAAGAGTTAATTCCCAGAATTGAATTTCACTGCATAAGTATCAATACTAATTCTTGTTACCTGGGCATAGGTTCAATAATGGTAAGGGGAAATAAAAATGAATTTTATTGTTTTTTGAATTATTAAAATATACAGTATAAAGAATTTTCATTTAAAATACATATTTTGGAAATATTGGAATCTAGAAGATTAGATATACATATCTGCAGAGTATTCAAAACTGAAAAAAAATATTTATTAATGTAAGACATAAAAATGTGCATATATCTTTGGGAAGTTTTAAATATTTTTATAATTTTCATCATGGATAAAATTAATTCAATTACATGCTTTCAGTGTTAATGCATACAGAAAATTAAGAATCACGTTTAAATCAATTTTAAATGTCAGAACTCAGGAGACTTGGAAAGTGATCAAGTGCACTCATGTATTTTTTTTTTACTGTTGCTTGAATTGCTTTTATTCAGAGTCTTTGGATGGTTGAAACAGAATAAGAAAGGTGAGGCATCACTGTGGCTCTTGTAGGTCTGCAATTGCTTTAAAATATAGTGCATTGGGTCTTTGCATCTAGATTGCTATTGGGCTGATTTCCACAAGGGATGAATTTATTTTCTACATTTTTATTCTAACATCTGGATAAGCTGCAAGGCATTCAATATGATCTCAAAGCCATTCATCCATTGAAACCCCCTGTTGTGACAAACAATGAGCAGAGAGAGCTGTTTCTTAAGCTGGAGGCACATAGAAAAACCACTTGTCCTAAATTTTTTATTTGTGCATAACTTGAATGATTCATTTAACAATATTTTGTCAGTTCAAATTAATTCTCTGTGCAGGATAGGAGTGGAATCTGTTTTAAGAACATTGTTCTCCACATGCTTTCAGACAACATTCATTTTTTTGTGTTTGGATGGGCACTATGCAAAAATGACTCTGAAATCTGCTTATCCTTGCAATGGGAATAGATTGTTTTTGGATGAGATAATTTTGTATAGTGCCAGGTACTATCAGCATTGGGATTCTTTGTCCTGATACCATATGTGACAATGGCATGAGACAAACACCTGAATCAGATATCTGAAGATTAAAAATGAAAAGATTTATCGGATAAAAATGGAAGCAATAATATCTTTTAGTGTATTTGTATATTATTTTACCATATTTACGATATACATGCATATTATACATATTTTGTGATGAAGGAGAATTTTACAAGTAAAACTGTTCAATAAATGTTGTATGTAAGTTCTGTGAAAGAAGTGGTAGAAAATTATTTCAGAAACAAAATGAGAAAATATAAAAACTTGGAATTACATATTACAAATGTTGTCCATACATTTTTGAACACTGAGAGTCACTGAAGTGTTTAAAATGGAACAGACATTTATATGGTTGAATTTACATTTTCAGTAGATCTTTCAGAAAGTAGAATTGAAGTGAATATGAAGGCAAAGAAATGAAGATATGACTGTAACAGTCCAAGTGAAATAATTAGTATGGTTGGTAGGAGGTTTAATAAAAGCAAGGTTAAAAAATAGAATCAAATATACTTATTAACACTAGTTAATAATTCTACATATGTACCTCAAGCTTAAGAAACAGCTCTGTATTCTCATTGTCACACAGGGGTTTCATTGGATGAATAGCTTTTAGAGAAGTACCTGAAATAGCTCATAGATTTTTGGTCAAGATAGTAGAATACTGTTACTACTAACTCATGATGAGAAAATGCCCATAGAATATCTAGTAGAGATAGTTATTTATTTATTTATTTATTTATTGACAGGCAGAGTTAGACAGTAAGAGACAGAGAGAAAGGTCTTTTTCCGTTGGTTCACCCTGCATGGCCACTACGGCCGGCACCTTGAGGCCGGCGCCCTGAGCTGATCTGAAGCCAAGAGCCAGGTACTTCTCCTGGTCTCCCATGGGGTGCAGGGCCCAAGGACCTGGGCCATCCTCCACTGCACTCCCGGGCCATAGCAGAGAGCTGGCCTGGAAGAGGGGCAACCGGGACAGAATCCAGCGCCCCAACCAGGACTGGCCCCAGGGTGCTGGCGCCACAATCAGAGGATTAGCCTATTGAGCTGCGGCGCCGGCCTAGTAGAGATATTTAGAAACTTTTAACATGTATCTGATACATAAGAGAGGATTTTTAGGTAGGAACTAGCTTTGGGAACCATTTACTTATGTGTAGTAGTAAATATATCTCTTTTCAAAAGGGCATGAAGGGTAAAAAAAAGAAGCAGAACTAAATATAGACTCCACTGATAAGAATCACAAATATGAAGATTCAACAGAATTTATAAAAAAATACAATAATTTCTTTATCCCAATTTATTCCTTTCCATTCAATTTTTATCTGTCATAGTGTGTGATTTCAGGGATCTCAGTCCTCATTTTGCATTTTGGTGTCACACGCCTTGGCTATTATTTCCTTCCATCCCATAAATAGTGCTTCCTTGAAATTTTGTTAATAATTTTGATAATAAAGTATACTTATTTATAATGTGAGCTGCACTGGTTTAGTGAGGTCCTTCTCAGCGCTGTGTAGCAAAACCTGATAGACAATATCCCAGTGACTAAATTAAGCTGCTATAACGAAACCTTCAAATCTCAGTGACTCAAAACAAAAACATGAACTTATTGTTCATGTTAAATGTTAATGCTTGCACCTGTTACATCTTCATAGAAGAATATTGATAAGAGTCTTATATGACATTCTGTTCACTTTTGTTGTCCAAAGTGAGTTGCACAATTAAGATTGACATCAATGAGCAGAGATGGCACAATTCTTTTCCAGGGAGAAGGGCAGAAAACATTTCAAATAATACAATTTGCTATGCATGTTCTATGCTTTCTTCTATAATTACATTATTAAAATACCTCAACTACCGTTATTATCCTCCAAGAAGCTTCTTGTCTTTTTTTTTTAAGATTTATTTTTTTATTTGAAAGTCAGAGTTACACAGAGAGAGGAGAGGCAGAGAAGGAGAAAGGCCTTCCATCCACTGGTTCACTCCCCAATTGGCTGCAAGGACCAGAGCTGCACCGACCTGAAGCCAGGAGCCGGGAGCTTCTTCCAGGTCTCCCACGTGGGTGCAGAGGCCCAAGGACTTGCGCCATCATCTACTGCTTTCCCAGGTCATAGCAGAGAGCTGGATTGGAAATGGAGTGCTGGGTTTCAAACTGGCACCCATATGGGTTGTCAGTGCTTCAGGCCACGGTGTTAACCTGCTGTGCCACAGCGCCGGCCCCAAGCTTCTTGTCTTTTAAGAACAGCAGAAACCTATGATTCTCTAAGGGTTGGGGGTTTGTTTGTTATTTTTCTCCTAACAGCAAACCTATTATGGTCTTATAGAGAGTTATTTATATTTTTTTCCAATATACAGAGAAAATTTAGGGTTCTTTATCTTGGTAGACACAGTAAAAAAAGGTTATATCATATATTGTCATTGGTCTGAATTTTGTTATTCATGTACTTTAGTTTACCTAAAAGAAGGGATGTAATTCTTTGAGCTAGAATATGCGTTTGGATTATTTCTTATAGATGTGACTGTAAGTTGTGATTCAACTGCATCGTCTTCTAAGTACTAGAATTATATCAGTATTCAGTTTGTATCCTGTGCTATTAGAATAATTAGTAATTTACTTATTCCCTTATGATGTGGAAATTTTGAGTAGATAAACATGTACATACTTTGTCAAGGTAGGGATTATTTAAATTAATTGAAATATATTTTTAAACACAACCCTAACCTCATCTTTCACTGTCAATAAACTATCTAAATAAATGGTACCTATCTTTATTCATCTCAAAAAACCATATTGATATATGATAGACTACTTCTTTTGGGCTTAATTCAGACTTTGACTATCAACAGCCTCAAAGTCCTCTCCTTATCTGTTTTCCAATTCTTTTTTTTAAGATTTTATTTATGTATTTGAGAGGTATAGTTATAGACAGTGAAAGGGAGAGACAGAGAGAAAGGTCTTCCATCCACTGGTTTACACCCCAAATGGCTGCAATGGCTGGAGCTGGGCTGATCTGAAGCCAGGATCTTCTTCCGGGTCTTCCACAAGGGTGCAGAGGCCCAAGGACTTGGGCCATTTTATACAGCTTGCCCAGGCCATAGAAGAGAGCTAGATCTGAAGAGGAGCAGCCAGGACTAGAACTGTTTGCTCACTTTGGATGCCGGCACCACAGGCAGAGGATTAACCTACTGGGTCACAGTGCCGGTCCCTCTAATACTCTTTTAAAATTTGTTTTAAACCATTAGCCTCTCTGCCTTAATATGATTGAATTCCTGACTTGCTGCCCTTCTCTTCCTCTAAAGCTGTTTCTAATAAATTGATTTCCTACTTAACTAAGTGGAAGACCTAGTTAATTTTCCTGTGCTGAAAAGGCTTTGTATTTACATATAACCTCATTTTTCATTCAGTTTCACAGGTCAAACTATTCTTATTCCTCTCTAAGGCCTTCAGTCTGTGCCATGCCCTCCTGACTCTTGATCTATATAGTCCTGTTCTCTTTCTTTGATATCATTTATATTATACTTTGATTAACTTTATACTTCAGGAAACTCACTATTCCTCACAATTCTTTGTTTTGTATTCACCCCACTTGCTTATCTTCATTACCGGATGTCATGGATTAGACATTAAATAATCAAAACTGATAGTGGATAGTAAAATATTGTTCTAGCAATTACCAATATAGACTTTTTAAATATTTATTTATTTGGAAGGCCTAATGACAGAGAAAGAGGAAGAGCAAGCGAGCGAGTGAGAGAGATTTTCTATCTGCTGATTAATGCCTCAAAATGCCCGAGTAGCCAGGTCTAGGCCAGACCAAAGCTGGAACTCTGAGTCTCTCAAAATTGGTGACAGAGACTCAAGCATTTGAGCATCTGTTGCCTGTCAGGATGCTTTAGCAGGCAGCTGGATTGGAAGTGTGGAGTGGAATGTGGGCATCCCTGGCAGAGAAAGGAATAGACAGAGAAGGTTAGAGGGACAAATACCACTTGTTCTCCTTGATAGGTGACAACTAACTGAGCACCAAAAAGGAAACCTGTTAAAGTGAAATGAACACTATGAGAAACGGTGACTTGATCAGCCCTCACCCTGACTGCTGATGAGCAACTTGATATGTTATCCCTCTTACTATTTTTTTTGTGTGTTCTACTTAATACTTTTGGTTGAATACTGTAATCAATACACAATTCTTCTTAAGTGCTGAAACTTAACTGAAAAGTGATCGCTGTTAAATATAAGAGTGGGAATAAGAGAGGGAAGAGATGTGCAATTCGGGACATGCTCAAGATGACTTACCTCAAACGGTAGAGTTAGAAACATACCAGGGGATTCCAATTCAATCCCATCAAAGTGCCATGTACCAATGCCATCTCACTAGTCCCAGTGATCAATTTCTGTTCACAACTGATCATAATGATAGGACTAAGAACCAAAGGGATCACATAAACAAGAATAGTGCCTGCAAATACTAGCTGATAGAATAAAAAAAGGGAGAGAATGATCCAACATGGGAAGTGAGATACACAGCAGACCCATAGAATGGCAGATGTCCTAAACAGCACTCTGGCTTCAGAATCAGCCATTAAGGCATGCAGATCCGGCTGAAATGCCCATGAGACTCTTTCAGGCATGGAAAACCAAGACACTCTGGCAAAAAAAAAAAAAAAAAAAAAAAAAAAAAAAAAAAAAACACAACACCTAAATGAAAGATCTCTGTGAGTGAGATCCCAGCGTAAAGAACGGGTCATCAAAGAAGGAGGTACCTTTCTCTGAAGGGAGGAGAGAACTTCCACTTTGACCATGGCCTTGTCTAAATATGATCAGAGTCAGTGAACTCAGGGGGCTTCCATAGCCTTGGCAGCTCATGACAAGAGCCTAGGTTGATCTAAACAAGATAAGAGTCGGAGAACTCAAGGGGCTTCCATAGCCTTGGAAACTCATGACTGGTGCATAGGGAGATTACTGATGCCATAAACAGGAGTGTCAATTTGTAAAGTCAACAACAGGAGTCACTGTGCACTTACTCCTCATGTAGGATCTCTGTCCTTAATGTGCTGTACATTGAGGCTTAATGCTATAACGAGTACTCAAACAGTATATTTCACTTTGTGTTTCTATGGGCGTGCAAACTGTTGAAATCTTTACTTAATGTACACTAAACTGATCTTCTGTAAAAAAAAGGAAGAAGAAATTAGCAATTCCCAACTTGACTCTCACTGGGATTAAACATGACAATAGGTCTGATCTGATTTCATCATCATTTAAAAAATCATCTATTATTTTTCACTTTATGTTTCTGTGTGGGAGCAAACTGTTGAAATCTTTACTTAATGTATACTAAGCTGATCTTCTGTATATAAAGAGAATTGAAAATGAATCCTCATTCATGAAGGGGAGAGGGAATGGGAAAGGGGAGGGTTGCGGGTGGGAGGGACGGTATGGGGGGGAAGCCATTGTAATCCATAAGCCATACTTTGGAAATTTATATTCATTAAATAAAAGTTAAAAAAATAAATAAATAAATTTCCTTAAAAAAAAAAGAGCCTAGGTTGATTACTGATGCCATAAACAAGAGTGTCAATTTGTTAAGTCAACAACAGGAGTCACTGTGCACTTACTCCTCATGTAGGATCTCTGTCCTTAGTGTGCTGTACATTGAGATTTAATGCTATAACTAGTACTCAAACAGTATTTTTCACTTTATGTTTCTGTGTGGGAGCAAACTGTTGAAATCTTTACTTAATGTATGCTAAACTGATCTTCTGTATATAAAGAGAATCGAAAATGAATCTTGATGTGAATGGAAGGGGAGAGGGAGTGGGAAAGGGGAGGGTTGCGGGTGGGAGGGACGTTATGGGGGGGAAGCCATTGTAACCCATAAGCTGTATTTTGGAAATTTATATTCATTAAATAAAAGTTAAAAAAATAACGTAAACAGAGACAGAGATCTTTTATTTGCTGTCTCACTACCCAAATGACTACAACACTTGGACTCCTGGGCTCCCTTGTGGGTGGCAGGGACCCAAGTAATTGGGCTATCCTCTATTGCTTTCCCAGGTGCATTAGCAATAAGCTGGATAGGAAGCAGAACAGCTGGGACTCCAAAGCCTCAGATATGGGATGCCAGGTTTGCAGGTGTGTTACAACACAAGTACCCCAAGCTGCAACCTAACTCTGTACATCTTAATGCACCGTGCCTGAACTCTAGTGTAATCTTCTAATATGAATATATTAGCCATGGTAGCATATAAGATATTGTAAGAATAATACAGTTTTGCTATTCCCTCTTTTTATATATTTCATAAAAACTACAATGTGTTCAAAAATATAATGCCATTATTAAAAATATTTCATAAACTTAAACATTCCATTTCACTTTGGCTCTGAGATATTGCTGTGCAAGAGAAAACATTTTGCATGCAGTAAGAGTCTATATATTCTCCATTAAGTCAATGAATTGAGTACTAAAATTTTATAAACGTTCTCTCAATAACTTATAGCTTAATCTGAAGGAGACTTTTTTAATAGGGCTTCCCATTTTAATTCATATTCAGTGAAAATTTATACCTTAGAGTATGTTAGTATCACTGAAATCATCATTGTTAATTTCTACAAAAAATAGTTCATTAAGTTGCTATGATATACATAACTATTTAGGCTCAATTGTTCCCTCCATATTCATTAAATATTAAATCCAAAATATTTATTTGCTTATTGGTGAATTAGTAAGTGAATATTAATTATATTTCACACTGGGAATAAGATATTTTGAATGATTGAATATACTGTTTTTATGTTAATAAGAGATATCTAATTAGTTTCAACACAGGAAGTTAAGGACATGTTACTTATTCATTCATCAAATAATACTTGGATCTGAAAAGTACTCATAGTGAGTATACCAAAATAATACCAAATGGTATAGCACTAATATTATAAGCAAACCACAAAATATCAATGGTTTAGCCAAATGTGAGTTTATACATTTTTTCCTAGTTAGAAGTCCATAACCATGTTTCTCATCTGCAGGAGGCTCACCTGTCATAAACACAATTTAGGAAATGACTTTCTCCCAGCATTAGAATGCCACTGTTATATGCATTGAGTTGAGGATATCAAGTGGAAACTTGGAACAGAAAAAGTCTTCAAAGTGTGAATGTCACAGCTCATGTGGTAGACATCCAGCCATAAGAAAAGATGGGGATGTTGTCTAGTTGTATACCTACAAAGTGAAGAAAATAGGATGGTGAGTGACAAAGTGAAGATGAGTAAGACATAGGACCTTTACTTCAGGAATTAACAATCTACTTGACTAAATTAGAATATACATAAACATTGTACAGAGTATTATAAATTTTAATAAATATTTGATGAAGAAGATGATATAACAAAGAACATTTTCAATTTTGGGAGGGAATTATAGAAGATTTGGTAGGTCTGGGGTATATTTTGAGAAAGAGTTAATAGTAAAGATAGTTCTTTGTGTGTGTGTGTGTTTAATTTGAAAAGGAATGAAAAAGAGAGAGAGAGAGGAGAGAGGAGAGAGGAGGGAGGAGGGAGGAGGGAAGAGAGAGGAAGGAAGAGAGAGGAGAGAGGAGAGAGAGAGAGGGGGAGAGAGAGAGAGAGAAACTTCCCATTCACTAGTTTACTCCCTAAATGCCTTCAATGGCCATAGTTGGACTAGGGACCAAGTGAGGGGTCAGGAACTAAATCCAGTTCTTTCATGTGGTGGCAGGAAGTCAATCACTTGAGTCGTCACTGAAACCTCACAAGCTCTGTGTTGGCAGAAAGCTGGAATCCAGAAATGAACCTGTACACTCCAAGGGAGCAAGTGAGTGTCTCAACTGCTAGGCTAAATGCTCACTGCCAAGAAGGTGATACTTGAAATGAATTCTGATAAAAACAACTGGGTGTTCACCATTGAGATGGAGCAAAGAGGATTTTAAAACAGTGAAAAATTTTTGAAACGTACTGGAGATATGAAAATGTACATTAGGATACTTGAAATTATTTATCTGAAATAATATGTAACACAACTTTCTGCCTTAGACTATTTTATCGGCAGGTAATAATCTCTTGTTTAATTTGGGGATGAATTTACTTGACATATTTTCTTCTCATACTTTATTTTTGACTATTCTGAGTTATTGGTTTTAGATGAATCACCAGCTGGAATTTATTATTTTAACATAATCTCCAGATTTTATCACTTAAGAAACTGAACTATCTTTCAGAACTTAAATATTTAGAGATATTATGCCACTTTATTTTTGTATCTATGCATTCTTACAATTGCCATTTTCTATACTTCATATGAACCAAGTGGAATTTTCTTTTATATTTGCTAGTAATTTGAAAAGTTATAATTATCTGTAAATATTCCAATTTATTTGTAATATCTACAATATATTCAAAGATTGGAACAAAGCTATATTACTTGACTTACTAATATAAGGAATATTTCAATATTCTTTTTATTTTTCTGTAACTTACATCTCAGAACCCATTAAATTAAAATGACATTAATGGTTAGGTATGATATATTACTTTATGGTATATATTTTTGAATTCTCATTGACACTTCATCTAATTAAATTGTATAAAATCTTTATACAATTCGTTTTTTATTTTCTACATGTTAGCGTATTCTGTGTTCATTTTAATCCTGTGTAATTCTATTTTCTGATCTTCTAAATCTTAATTTTACTTTTTGATTTTTAATATTTTCATTTGTAAAGAAATAATATTAAAATTTATGCTTTTGTTTTATAAATATAAAAATAATAATTATTAAATATCCAACTAATAGTTATTAATTTTCCAATTATTATCTACTTTCCTTCATTTCTTAATTTTTCTACCTCCACTTGTAATCTACTCATGTTCATTTGTCTTCTCCACAATCTACCTTACCTTTTGCCATACAATTACTTCTTTGTCTGATATTTCACATTCTTTACTTAATAGCGACCATGAAGGTACAAGCATGAAGCCTAGAACAGCATATAGCAGTGCCTGAGTTAGAGTAGGGAGACATCGTGTTCTCCATGAAAGAGAGCTGTGCCAGTCGTTACCCAAAGCTTTGTTGATCCTTTCAGACTGCTGGTGTGTGAGATTTCACAGGTGAAATGATGTTGGATGGCTTTCTTGTGCTGTTACTTGTTTTCTTGAACTAAATCTTGTCTCTTTGGACACCGTCTCCATAACAACTTACCATTCTGGACAAATTCACAAGGGCTCTGGGGAAGAGTAGAGCCTAGTTCTGGAAAAGCCATATCCATAACCATATCATGGTGTTAGTGTAAGCATGTATATGTAGGATTCTTACCATCACTGAAATTCCTCCAATGATGGCATTTGCCACTAACTTGACCTATTGTTCATTTGTTCATTGTAATCCTCCTAATAAAGATGAATAAATTATTTTTTGCTTTGTTTTTGAAAGATATAATTACAATTCTCATACTGTGGCTACATATTAACTTCATTTTCATAGGCAATGCACATATGTTACCTGGTTCATATAATCAAACTTACAAGAATATCTCCTTAGAATCTGCCAATATTGTCAATTTAAAAGAAATCAGATGAACTATATATAATCTTTTTTATTCATCACACAAATATCAAAAATTCTCACAGGCAAGAGCAAAAAAATCATGACATTTACATTCAATATGAAAGTCAGGGCAGGTGCCGCGGCTCAATAGGCTAATCCTCCGCCTGCGGCACCAGCACCCCGGATTCTGTCCCGGTCACTCCTCTTCCTGTCCAGCTCTCTGCTGTGGCCTGGGAGTGCAGTGGAAGATAACCCAGGTCCTTGGGCCCTGCACCTGCAGGGAGACCAGGAGAAGCCCTGGCTCCTGGCTTCGGATCAGCACGGTGCGCCAGCCGTAGCGGCCACTTTGGGGTGAACCAATGGAAAAAGAGGACCTTTCTGTCTCTCTCTGTCACTGTCCACTCTGCCTGACACACACACACACACACACACACACACAAAGTCAGTATCAGAATGACATCTATATAGTCCCACAGTTTAATTTTGAAATCAAAGAATCAAACTGTAGAAAGTTGTTTCTGGAGCTGAAATCTAGTTACCAAATTACTGTGTCTGTGCAATATGTTTACAGTCTTTTACAGTTGTACCAATGGGATCCAGCAGACTTCTCTGCTTATTAGCTAGAGCTGAAAGATCACTGGAAATCCACGGAAATCGCAGTTACCTCTTCAGGTCCATTAGATAGCATCACAAAGACACTTTCATTTATGATCTGCACAGAACACTAGGATACCAATTTTCCTGCCACTGTGAAGAATCACACAAGGTTCCTATTCTCCACTACATTTGCCAGACACAGCTACTTCCAAAGTTAATGTAGATTTGAATCAAGTTCCCCAGTATGTAAAGATTTCCGTTTATTTAACCTTTGATTATCAACTTTGTTTAAAATATTCTGACTTTTTTTCATTTGGAAAAAAACTTCCATTTCAAGACTTGAATAACCATATCTCCCTTTATATTACATCTAAGTGCTTGCAAGTTTCCTTAGAACCTCTAATAAGATTGATGAATGAAGTATCCAGCTACAGTTTTGGTTTTAGCAGTAATTGCTGTGAGGAAATTCTCTTTATATTGCAGAATGGTCTATTTAAATTCTTCAAGAAAATCAAAGAGATACATTGAATTTTGAATGGATGGAGGTTGTGTTTTGAAGAAAAGACCTATGATTAGCTCTACTACATAGATCAAAGTAGGCTAAAAGCTTTGACACATTAAACAGACTTTAAGTATCTCTCACACTCTGCTGAACACTCCCTTCCCTGTTTAGGTCAGTGTTTGTATTGAACAATCTAATTTTATCTTTGCCTAATTGAAAAGCACCCTCTACAGACAGTTGGCAATCTGTTCTCAAAGATAGTGCTCAGATACAGGCCAGGAAAATTTATCTCCTTGATGTCAATTTTGTGAATGACTACATGAACTTTGGTAAACAACAATTTGTTACATGTACATACACACTTGCTAACATTTAACCAATGACTATGGATACGACAATTTACGTAAATGACACCCTCAGTTTTCTTTGGCAGCTGTCTCTTTGTAATGAATAACCAGAATGGAGCACATCCTGATTCTATCTTTGTATCTCTTTTCTCTGCATCGGATTGCATCCAGTGTCAGCAGCAGAAAGTTAAGGAAGAGACAAAAGATTGTCCTTTAAAAAAGAACATTAAGATAATAAAATCTAAAACAAAGCATAAACTTCACTGAAATCTCCAGTATCACAAACAATTTCTGTATTAATTAGTATGGATTACAGAATATTTAATAATTAATGTGGATTACAGTATACATTATAAATAATTAAAAGAGAAACTAAATGAATTGACTATTTGGCAATTCGGGTTTCTATGAAATATCATTATCTAATAGGATTTTGTTGAACTAACTGATGTAATATTGGATTAAGTCACTAACCCCGAACTCTCCCTCATATTCTGTTGCCTTCAGCTTCTCTTTGAGATAGCACTCACGATATCCTGATGGGAAATACCTCTTAGTTAGGAAAGTTCACTAATTTAAACCGGGACCAACTATAGTCACATACCAGGTATGAAATCTTGATTTAAGGTATAAAGCAAAGTTCATATTTAACATTTTATTTCATTTCTAAATATTTTTTCATTCGTGAAGAAGTTTGTAAAGTATCTATCTGGAAGCTGTAACATCCAAAATACTTACAATTAACTTAGAATTCCATTCTGTGTTTCACTTTAGGTATTGACATATTTTAAAAATTTTATTTAAGATATACAAAGTTCATGTATTTAATATAGACAGAGTTAGGAACATAGTGATACTTCCCACCCACTCTCCCTTCTACCCACGCTCTCACATTTCCTCTCCTTTTCCTATTCCCACTCAGTTTTTATGAAGATCTATTTTCAGTTTAGTTTATACTCATAAGATTTAACCTACAATACGCAAAGAGTTCAATAAATAGTATGAAGAATAAACACTTCTCAGATGAGACAAGAACTGTAAAAAACCATCAAAACTCAAAATGTTGATTTCACTCCTATACCTTATGTTTTTGGTACTTTCCTAGTTCCAAAGATCAGGGAAAACATATGATCTCTGTTTGAGACTGGCTTATTTCACTAAATATAATGGTTTCCAGGTACATCCATTTTGTTGCAAAAGACAAAATTTCATTTGTTTTTTTTTTATCCTGAGAAGTATTTCATAGTGTATATAAATCGTAATTTCTTTTATCTAGTTATCAGTTAATGGACATCTGGGTTGATTCCAAATCTTAGGTATTGTGAATAGAACTGTAATGAACATGGGGATATATGGATAACTTTCATCTCCTGATTTCAACTTGTTTGGGTAAATTCCCTGGAGTGGGATTGCTGGTTCATATGGTATATCTATTTTCAGCTTTCTGAGGTATTTCCATACTGTCCTTTACAATGTCTGCACCAGTTTACATCCCTACCAACAATGAATTACCCTACCTTTTTCCCCACATCCTCTCCAACATTTATATTTTGTTGATTTCTGTATGAAAGTCAATCTAACTGGGGTGAGGAGAAACTTCATTGTGTTTTTCCCCCACATTTACTTGATGGCTAGTGTTTCTGAACATTTTTTTAATGTATCTGTTGGCCATTTGAATTTCCTCATTTGAAAAAATGCCTGTTGAAGTTCTTTGCCCATTTTTCAACTGGATTGTTTTGTTGTTGCTGAGTTTTTTGAGCACTTTATAGATTCTAGATATTAATCCTTTATCAGTTGAATAGTTTGTAAATATTTTTTCCCATCCTGCCATCTGCCTCTTCACTATGCTATTTATTTTTCAGTGCATAAGCTTCTCAGGTTGATTTGATCCCATTTGTTAATTTTGGTTTTTTTTTTTTCTATGCTTCTGGGGTATTTTCCAAGAAGTCTTTGGATATGCCAATGTCTTCCAGAGTTTTCCCAATGATCACTAGTAATTTGATGGCATTGGGAATAGATTTAGGCCTTTGATGCATTTTGAGTGGTTTGGGTGTAAGGTACCAGACAGGGGTCTTGTTTCATACATTTGCACATGGTGATCCAGATTTCCCATCACCATTTGGTGAAGAGACTGTCCTTGCTCGAGAGTTTGGTTTTAGCTCCTTTGTCAAAGAAAAGTTGGTTGTAGAGTCATAGATTGATTTCTGGAGTTTCTGTATTGATCTGACGATCTGCATGTCTATTTTTATGCCAGTACCAGGTGTTTTGATTTTAATTGCCTGGTGGTATGTCTTGGAATCTGGTATTGTGATGCCTCTAGCTTTGTTTTTGTTGTTCAAGATTGATTTAGTTATTCAAGGTCTCTTGTGTTTCCATATGGATTTTAGCATCATTTCTTATAGATCTGAGAAGAATGTCATTGATATTTTCATTGGGATGGCATTGAATCTGTAAATTGCATTTGGTAGTATGAACATTTTGATGATATTGATTCTTCCAATCCATTAACATGGAAAGTTTTCCCATTATTTGTGTCTTCTATTATTTTTAAATGTTTTTTAATTTGCACTGTACAGATCTTTGACATATTGTTTAAATTTATCCCAAGGTTTTTAATTTTTTGTAGCTACTGTAAATAGGATTGATCTTAAAAGTTCTTACTCAGCTACGGCATTTTCCGTGTTTACAATGGCTATTGATTTTTGTGGGTTAATGTTATATCCTGCCACTTTACCAAACTCTTATGAGCTCCAACAGTCTCAGTTTTTTGGTTCACCTATGTATAGAATCATGTTATCTGCAAATAGGGATAGTTTGACTTCATCCCTTCCAACTTGTATCCCTTTGATTTTTTTGTTGCCTAATGACTGTGGCTAAATCTTAAAGACTATATTGAATAGCAATAGTGAGAGTGGGCATCCTTCTCTGGTTCTGGATCTTAGTGGGAATGATTCCAAGTTTTCCCCATTCAATAAGATATTGGCTGTAAGATTGCCATAAATTTACTTGATTGTGTTGAGTGACATTCCTTCTATACCCAATTTGCTCAAGGTTTTCATCATGAAAGGATGTTACATTTTATCAAATGCTTTCTCTGCATTTATTGAGATAATCGTATGGTTTTTGTGCAGCAGTTTGTTAATGTGATGTATAGCATTTATTGATGTGTGAATGTTGAACATTCCCTGTATGCCAGGAATAAATACTACTTGGTCTGTGTGAATGATCTTTCTGATGTGTTGTTGGATTTGATAAGCTAGTATTTTATTGAGGATTTTTGTGTGTATATTGGTCTATAGTTCTCTTTCTCTGTTGTATCTTTTTCTGATTTAAGAGTTAAGATGATGCTGGCTTCATAGAAGGAGTTTGGGAGCATTCCCTGCTTTAAATTGTTTTGAATAGCTTGACAAGAATTGGAACTAGTTTTTACTTAAACGTCTGGTGGACTTCATCAATAAAGCCATGCGGTCATGGTTTTTACTTTGTTGGAAGTGTGTTTATTACTGATTCAATCTCCATCTTGGTATTTGCTCTATTTAGATTTGCTGTGTCTTCCAGGCTCAATTTTTGTGGTTTGTGTGTCCAGCAACCTATCCATTTCTCTAAATTTCCCAATATGTTGGCATATTGCTCTTTTAAATAATTCCTGATGATTTTTTTATTTCTGTGGGATCTATTGTTACATTTCCCTTTTCAAATCTCCCTCTTTTTTTGACTAGTTGGACCAATGGCATATAAATTTTGTTTTTTTTTTTTTTTTCAAAAAACTCAGCTTTTTTCCACTTTTATATTGGTTTATTTTGGTTTCAATTTTGTTTATTTCTTCTTTAATTATAATTATTTCTTTCCTCACATTACTTTGAGGATTGATTTTATGTTGTTTTTCTAGATCCTTGAGATGCACTCATAGCTAATTTAGTTCCTTTCTAATTTCATGATGTAAGCCCAAATTGATATAAACTTCCCTCTTAATACTGCTTTTATTGTATTCCATATGTTTGATATGCTGTGTTGTCATCTTCATTCATTTCCAGGAAATTTTTAGTTTCCTTTTTGATTTCTTCTATGACAAGCTGTTCATTCAGGAGCAAGTTGATCTGTCTCCCAGTGTTTACATATTTTCTAGAGATTCTTGAGTTGCTGATTTCCACCTTAATTCCATTGTGATTAGAAAGATGTATGGCATGATTTCATTTTTTCTGAATTTGCTGAGACTTGCTTTATGGCCTAGCATATACTCTATCCTAGAGAAATTTCCATGCATTGATGAAAAGAATGTTAATTCTTCAACTGTGGGAAGAATGGTTCTGTATATATCAATTAGACACATTTGATCCATACAGTAGGTTAGCTCCAATGTTTCTTTGTTGATTTCTTGTCTAGTTGATCTGTCCATTGATGAAACTGGGGTGTTGAAGTCTCCCATTACTATTGTATTGTAGTCCATGTCTCCCTTTAGATCAATTAACATCTGTTTTAAATAGCCAGGTGCCTAGCATTGGGTGCAAATTCATTTATTATAATTGCATCTTTCTGTTGAATTCATCCCTTAATTATTAAATAGTGCTTTACTTTGTCTCTTCTAACAGTTTTTGTGTTAAAGTCTGTTTTGTCTGTTATTAGGATGGATACAACAACTCTTTTTGGTTTCTGTTAGCATGGATATCTTTTTCCATCCTATGTGTATCTTTGTTGGTGAAATGTGTTTCTTATAGGCAGCAAATAGATGGGTCATGTTTTTTAATACACTCAGCCAGCCTGTATCCTTTAAAAAAAAAAAAACTTTGTATTTATTTATTTGACAGACACAGTTACAGACAGACAGAGAGAGAGAGAGAGAGAGAGAAAGGTCTTCCTTCCACTGGTTCACTCCCCAAGTGGCCTCAATGGCTGGAGCTGCACTGATCCGAAGCCAGGAGCAAGGTGCTTCCTGTGGGGAGCAACTCGGACTAGACTAAGTTACTGGAATTAAGACTTATTCTATGCATCTGCTCTCCCACAATATGGTGCTGGGAGAGGAGAAAATAGCTTCTACGCAGCTGCCTCTTGCCAACTTGAGTGATGACCTCCAGGAGCTGATCCTGCTCCTGATTGGAGGAGAGCAGCGTACTCGGCGTGTGGGCAGCCGAGTTGGGATTGGCGGAAGAGGACTATAAAGGAGGAGAGAGACAACATGCACCAGGAACATCTAAAGGGAACATCTATCTGAAGGAACACCTGTGCAGCCCCCGAGAGAGCCGGCCAGTGGTGTGCCACTCCCCTGCGGAAGTGGGGAATGTGGCAGGGGGAACCGCCCCTCCACGGAGGTGGAGGGACAGTAGCCAACCCGGGAAGAACCGGCAGCAAACCCGGGGAGGGCTGAGCAGACGAAAGAACAGCGCAGGGTCCTGTGTCGTTCCTCCACGAAGACGGGGAGCGACACTTCCCATGTAGGTCTGCCACGTAGGTGCAGGGGCCCAAGCACTTGGGCCATCCTCCACTGCTTTCCCAGGCCACAACAGAGAGCTGGACTGAAAGAGGAGCAACTGGGACTAGAACCGGCACCCATATGGGATGCCGGCGCTGCAGGCAGAGGATTAACCTAGTGCACCATTGGCACTGGCCCCAAGCCAGTATCTTTTAATTGGAGAATTTAGGTCAGTTACATTCAAGTTAAGTATTGATAACTGACCCTGCTATTTTTCCATAAATATTCCTGTTATAGATTTCTTTTGTACATTTACTGGGAGATTTTCTGCCTTACATTCTTTTTAATGATGGCTATCTTTATATAGTTCCCTGTGTACCATATCCTTAAGTTTCATTTGTAAGACTGGGTGAGGGATGACAAATTCTTTCAATTTCTGTATGTTTGGAAGGTCTGTATTTCACCTTCATTCATAAATGAGAGCTTTGTAGGGTACTGTATTCTGGGTTAACAGATTTTTCTCTTAACACTTGGACTATAGCTCTCCATTCTTTACTAGCTGGTAGGATTTTTGATGAGAAATCAGTTTTCTGTCTAATTTGAGATCCTCATAAAGTAACCTGGCATTTCTCTTGTGCACATATTAGAATCTCTTGTTTATGCTTTATTGTGGAGAATTTGACCCCAATGTGTCATGATGAAGATCATTTCTGGTCATGTCTTTAATGAGTTGTATGTGCCTTGTGTACTTGGACGTCCCTTTCTTTCTCCAAATTAGGGAAGTTTCTTGTAATTATTTCACCAAATAGGCCTTCTAATGTATTATCTCTTTCAACACTTTCAGATATTACTAAGACCCAAATAGGTTATTTGATAGCATTCCATAAATTTCCAACGATATTTTGATTTTTTCTAATTTCTTCCTTTTTGGTCTGACTGAAAAATTTACAAAGACTTGTCTTCAAATTTGGATATTCTTTCTTCTGCTTCTCCAATCTTTCTTCAGCTTTCTGCTGTGTTTTTCCTTTGACATATTGAATTTTTCACTTCTGATATTTTATTTTGATTTCTCTTCAGAATCTCATTTAATGGGAGAATTTTTCATACATGTCATGTACAGATTTCTTTATTTCTTTTGAATTCCATTTCAGGCATTTCATCAATCTCTTAATCTTCACATTCTAATATTGAAGTGTTGTTGTTTTCCCTTTTTTTGAGGGGGGTCATAATGTCTTCTTTATTTTTCTTTCTTAAATTTCTATATTTATTTTTGGGCATTTGTAGAAATACTTTTTTGCTTTTTTCCCCCCTCTGATTGCTTTTATTGTTGAGTTATGCCTCTGTGGGCTAGTAGTATGTCTGCTGTTTCAGTGAATACCCAGAATCATGTGTTGGGTGTGGCCATGGAGTTCTGCTTAGTTCTCTAGAGTGGGGTAGATAAACAGGGAGACATCTAAGTTGGGCATGGTAGGTCTTCTCTTGTTAGCAAGAAGGAGAGTATGTACATCTCTGTTGGTGTAACCACACTGTCACCTCCTCTCTTCTGAGGTGATCAATGCCTGGGTGTTAGCTCATAGTGGGTACAATACTCATCCATGCTGCTACATGAACCATACAAAGGATCTGTGCAGTCCTCAGTATAAGCACAGAGTCCACTGCAATGACTTTTCCCAGACAATCAAGTAGTTCTGAGGATGTGGAATTACCAACAGTGATTTCCCAGAGACCTAGTACCACCCTGTGCCCTCTCATGCAGTCACAGAATTCCCACAGTCACTGGGTACAGAGGCTCTGCTCTGCCCTGCTAGAATGTCCTGTCATGGAGAGGTGAGATGTTCCCAGAGCCAGCTGCTTGTGGGTGCTCCACATGGTCCACTTGAGCCCCAGTGCCTGTGCTATTTTGAGAGGGTGAGGGAACCTCACAGTCCTACATCTTCCCGTCAATCCTCCCAGACAGACTCAAAATCAGTGGGGAACATGAATTTTTTTTCCCTCCAGTAAAGTCCCTGGATTAGACTTGTGAACCATAGTTGCTGGCTGCAACCCCTACTTGTTTTGCAATGGTGCATTCTCCACACAAGTTGCTGTGTGCACAACAAACCTCTGGAGCCGGTACTCATGTCAGAATGACTCCTTCTCTCTGCCTGTTGCCAGGTGCAAGCATCCAAGCTGCTGCCTCCACCCCTGCCTGTCAAAATGGTTTCTTGTTCTGACCAGTTGCTGGACATGCACACAGGATTTACCAGAGCTCCTACTTATGTCCAAATTATGCCGTCCCTCACTCAACCAGCTGCTGGGCACCATTGTGCAGGAGATGGAGAGAGAAAAATGTATCCCATTTTTTCGCTGGGTTAGTGGGTACCATCTCCGTCTTTGGGCTCCAGGCCAGAATCAAAGACAGTGTTGTCCATCAGGCTCTTCCTCCAGCTATTTCAGCAGTGGTATGGGTTACTTCAGTCTGATCTCACCTCACTCTCCAAAATGTGTGTTCCTTGACTCTGGGCTGCTGGGATTGTGTGTTGTGGCTGTGTTCATTGCTGCATGTCTGCATCTTCTGCACTGATCCACAGTGTCATCTATTCTGTAGAATTTCCATTGAAGTTTTCTCTCCAATCCTCTCCTGAGAATATATTTCCTCTGCTTTTTTTTAGTTTTTTTTTACTTTTATTTAGTAAATATAAATTTCCAAAGTACAGTTTATGGATTACAATGGCTTCCCCCCGATAACTTCGCTCCCACTCGCACCCCTCCCATCTCCTGCTCCCTCTCCCATTCCATTCACATCAAGATTCATTTTCAATTATCTTTATACACAGGAGATCGATTCAACATATATTAAATAAAGATTTCATCAGTTTGCACCCACAAAGAAACACAAAGTGTAAAATACTGTTTCAGTACTAGCTATAGCATTACTTCACATTGGACAACACATTAAGGACAGATCCCACATGAGGAGTAAGGACATAGTGACTCCTCTTGTTGACTTAACAATTTGACACTCTTGTTTATGGTGTCAGTAATCTCCCTAGGCTCTAGTCATGAGTTGCCTAGGCTATGGAGGCCTTTTGAGTTCGCAGACTTCAATCTTATTCAGACAGGGTCTTAGTCAAAGTGGAAGATCTCTCCTCCCATCAGAGAAAGGTACCTCCTTTAGATAACCCAGGTACTTGGGCACTGCAACCCATGGGAGACCAGGATAAGTACCTGGCTCCTGCCATTGGATCAGCGCGGTGTGCTGGCAACAGTGTGCCAGCTGCTGCGGCCCTTGGAGGTTGAACCAACGGCAAAGGAAGACCTTTCTCTCCGTCTCTCTCTCTCTCTCACTGTCCATTCTGCATGTCCAAAAAAAAAAAAAAGAAAAAAAAAGAAAGGTACCTCCTTCTTTGATGGCCCAGTTCTCTCCACTGGGATCTCACTCATAGAAACTTTCATTTAGGTCGTCTTTTTTTTTTTTTTTTCTTCCCCAGAGTGTCTTAGTTTTCCATGCCTAAAATACTCTCATGGCCTCATCAGCCAGATTCGATTGCCATAATGGCTGATTCTGAGCCATAGTGCTGTTTAGGACATCTGTCATTCTATAAGTCTGCTGTGCTTCCCGCTTCCCATGTTGGATCATTCTCTCCCTTTTTGATTCTATCAGTTAGTATTAGCAGACACTAGTCTTGTTTGTGTGATCCCTTTGACTCTTAGACCAATCAGTGTGATCAATTGTTAACTAAAATTGATCACTTGGACTAGTGAGATGGCACTGGTACATGCCACCTTGATGATATTGTATTGGAATGCCCTGGCACGTTTCTAACTCCACCATTTGGGGCAAGTCCAATTGAGCATGTCCCAAATTGTACATCTCCTCCCTCTCTTATTCCCACTCTTATATTTAACAGGGATCAGTTTTCAGTTAAAATTTAAACACCTAAGAATAATTGTGTGTTAATTACAGAGTTCAACCAATAGTACTAGAACAAAAAAATACTAAAATGTATTACATTGTAAATTAACAGTCAGGACAAGAGCTGATCAAGTCACTATTTCTCATAGTGTCCATTTCACTTCAACAGGTTTCCCCTTTGGTGCTCAGTTAGTTGTCGCCAATCAGGGAGAACATATGATATTTGTCCCTTTGGGACTGGCTTAGTTCACTGAGCATGATGTTTTCCAGATTCCTCCATTTTGTTGCAAATGACCAGGTTTCATTGTTTTTGACTGCTTTATAGTATTCTATAGAGTACATGTCCCATAATTTCTTTATCCAGTCTACTGTTGATGGGCATTTGGGTTGGTTCCAGGTCTTAGCAATTGTGAATTGAGCTGCAATAAACATTAAGCTGCAGACAGCTTGTTTGTTTGCCAATTTAAACTCCTTTGGGTAAATTCCAAGGAGTGGGATGGCTGGGTCAAACGGTAGGGTTATCTTCAGGTTTCTGAGGAAACTCCAGACTGACTTCCATAGTGGCTTAACCAGTTTGCATTCCCACCAACAGTGGGTTAGTGTCCCTTTTTCCCCACATCCTCGCCAGCATCTGTTGTTGGTAGATTTCTGTATGTGAGCCATTCTAACCGGGGTGAGCTGAAACCTCATTGTGGTTTTGATTTGCATTTCCCTGATTGCTAGAGATCTTGAACATTTTTTCATGTGTCTGTTGGCCATTTGGATTTCCTCTTTTGAAAAATGTCTGTTGAGGTCCTTGGGTTGTATGTTTTGATGTTGTGGAGTTTCATGATTTCTTTGTAGATTCTGGTTATCAACCCTTTATCTGTTGCATAGTTTGCAAATATATTTTCCCATTCTGTCGGTTGTCTCTTCACTTTCCAGACTGTATCTTTTGCAGTACAGAAACTTCTCAATTTGATGCAATCCCAAATGTTAATTTTGGCTTTGACTGCCTGTGCTTCTGGGTATATTCCAAGAAGTCTTTGCCAGTCCCTATATCTTGCAGAGTTTCTCCAATGCTCTCTAATAATTTGATGGTGTCAGGTCGTGGATTTAAGTCTAATCCATGTTGAGTGAATTTTTGTGTAAGGTGAAAGGTAGGGGTCTTGCTTCACGACTCTGCACGTGGAAATCCAATTTTCCCAGCACCATTTATTGAATAGACTGTCCTTACTCCAGGGATTGGTTTTGGATCCTTGATCAAATACAAGTTGGCTGTAGATGTTTGGATTGATTTCTGGTGTTTCTATTCTGTTCCATTGGTCTGTCCATCTGTTTCTGCACCAGTACCATGCTCTTTTGTTAACAACTGCCCTGTAGTATGTCCTGAAATCTGCTATTGTGATGCTTTGGGCTTTGTTTATGTTGTAAAAGATTGCTTCACCTATTCGAGGTCTCCTGTGTCTCCATATGAATTTCAGCATCATTTTTTCCAGGTCTGAGCAGAATGTCTTTGGTATTTTGATTGGTATTGCATTGAATCTGTAAATTGCTTTTGGGAGAATGGACATTTTGATGATATTGATTCTTCCAATCCATGAGCATGGAAGATTTTTCCATTTCTTGGTATCCTCTTCCATTTCTTTCTTTAAGGTTTTGTAATTTTCATCGTAGATATCCTTAACGTCCTTGATTAAGTTTATTCCAAGGTATTTGATTGTTTTTGTAGCTAATGTGAATGGGATTGATCTTAGAAGTTCTTCCTCAGCCGTGGCATTGCCGTGTATACAAAGGCTGTTGACTTCTGTGCATTGATTTTATACCCTGCTACTTTGCCAAAATCTTCCGTGAGTTCCAGTAGTCTCTTAGTAGAGTTCTTTGGGTCCCCTAAATAAAGAATCATATCATCTGCAAAGAGGGATAGTTTGAGTTCTTCCTTCTCAATTTGTATCCCTTTAATTTCTTTTTCTTGCCTAATAGCTCTGGCTAAAACTTCAAAAACTATATTGAATAGCAGTGGTGAGTGTGGGCATTCCTGTCTGGTACCAGATCTCAGTGGAAATGCTTTCTAATTTTCCGCATTCAATAGGATGTTTGCCGTGGGTTTTTTCATAGATAGCTTTGATTGTATTGAGGAATGTTCCTTCCATACCCAGTGATCTTAGAGTTTTCATCATGAAAGGCGTTGTATTTTATCAAATGCTTTCTCGGCATCTATTGAGATAATCATATGGTTTTTCTTCTGCAGTCTGTCAATGTGGTGTATCACGTTGATTGTTTTGTGCACATTGAACCATCCCTGCATGCCAGGGATAAATCCACTTGGTCTGGGTGGATGATCTTTCTGATGTATTGTTGCATTCTATTGGCTAGAACTGGATTCAGGATTTTTGCATCATGTTCATCAGGGATATTGATCTGTAATTCTCTTTCAATGCTGCATCTTTTTCCGGCTTAGGAATTAAGGTGATGCTGGCTTCATAGAAAGAATTTGGGAGGATTCCCTCTTTTTTGATTGTTCTGAATAGTTTGAGAAGAATTGGAGTTACTTCTTCTTTAAATGTCTGGTAGAATTCAGTAGTGAATCCTTCTGGTCCTGGGCTTTTCTTTGTTGGGAGGGCCTTTATTACTGTTTCAATTTCTGTCTCAGTTATGGGTCTGTTTAGGTTTTCTGTGTCTTCCTGGTTCAATTTAGGTAGGTTGCATGTGTCCAGGAATCTATCCATTTCTGATAGGTTTCCCTGTTTGCTGGCACACAAGTCCTTGTAGTAATTTCTGATGATTCTTTGTACTTCTGTGGTGTCTGTTGTTACATTTCCTTTTTCATCTCTGATTTTATTGATTTGGGTCTTTTCTTCTTTTAGTTAGTTGGGCCAATGGGGTGTCAATTTTTTTTTATTTTTTCAAAAAAACCTCTATTCTGTATAATTTCCATTGAAGTTTTCTCTCCAATTCTCTCCTGAGAATGTACTTTCTCTGCTTTTTTCTTTTTACTGTTTCTCCCTAGTCTAGTGCTGTGTGTCCTTTACCTATTCCACCATCTTGGAATCTTCATTTATTGATATATTCATGAGAAATAGAAAACAAAGTCATATTTAAAGACACTATTTTTTCTTAAGATAATTTCCCACATATTATAATACATAGTTAAATTTCTCTTAATTTTTCTTCATATTCTTCATCATGTTTTAAGTACAATGTGCTATTTTTGGAGCAATTTAAAAAATTAGTTCATATTTTGTACTTTAAGTATGCATTTAAATTTAATGCAAATATAAAACCCATCCCAGAGAAAATGTATCTGATTAAATATTAGTTTGCATATTTGGTGCAGTGTCATATTATTTGACTAATGCATTCTCAAATGGGTAATTTCTATTAGGTGAATGAAATATTTAAAACATTTTTGAAAGCCTGTCCTATATTTGCAACTGTTATCAGAATAATCTCCCAGTATTAGTGGTCTCTAGATTTGAAGTTTAAATTCATGAAGGAAAAATCAAAATAATTGATTACAATTTAAGGGATTTTGTTTCACATTCCAATGAGCTAATATCTCTTGGTTATGCCAAAGAAATATATTTAATACTGGATTAAGATCATATACACAATTTGTTAAAATTGGATGTGTTTTAAGCTAAATTCTAAAAATAGTTTTGTAATTCCTGTTTTGTTTTCTAAAATGATAAATTACTTTTTTGTCTGGCATGTATAATGATCTACCATTAAGTAATGCAATATCCGAATTAAATTTTAATAGACAGCCTAATGCCACATCCTTCTACTAACTTTGACCAAAAGAATTTATGCTATGATATATATTTTTAAAATTTATTTATTAATTTGAAAGGTGGAATTACATAGAGAGTAAGAGAGACAGGAGGGAGGGAGGGAGGGGGAGAGAGAGAGAGAGTGAGAGAGAGAGAGAGAGAGAGATATCTTCCATTCACTGGTTCACTCAGCAAATGGCTGCAACATCCAGAGCTGAGCTGATCCAAATCCAGGAGCCTGAAATTTTTTCTAGGTCTCTCACATTGGTATAGGGATCCAAGCATTTGGGTGATCTTCCACTGCTCTTCCAAGTACACCAACAGGGAGGTAGGTTGGAAGTGGAGCAGCAGGGACTCAAACTGGCATCCACATAGAATGCAGCACCATAGGTGGCAGTTTTACTTTCTATACCACAGTGCCAGCCCCAGTGAAAATATTTTATGTCTTTGGTGCTCCATAGGATAGCTACTAGCCACAAATATCTACAGAGTACTTGTAAAAAGATAGTTTATGAATTTTACCATTATTTAATTCAAATTTGATTCTATACAGTTTTGTGTGGCTAGTAGCTACTCTATTGATCATTGCAATTTTATACCCCAAATCAATATACTATATATGTAGATAAAGATGTATGAGTAGGTATAGATAAACACAGCTCTCACAAATAGACTAGGAGAAAGGGAGCAACTACTAAATATAAAATTTAATATATCTAAATATAAAATATTTTAACATTATGCATTAAAAAGACCATAATATGAAACAATGAAAATTTTAGAATATAGTGATGTAAACATTTAATATAGATATTAATTGTAAAATTTTAAACTTAAGAAGTGTTAAAGGGACATAGAAAGAAACTATGACTCAATTTATATTCTAAAATATATTCTATTTGTTTATTTTTATGGATATTATTTTTAAAATATTTTTGAATTTTTATTTAATGAATGGATTTTTTCATAGATACAAGTTTAGGGAATACATAGATACAACTTTTAGGAATATAGTGTTCTTTCCCCCATACTTACCCTGCCATCCCAACCCCCATCCCACCTCCCTTTCCCTCTCCCATTCCCTTCTTCATTATGGTTCATTTTTAGTTTGATTTTATATACAGAGGACCAACTCCATGTTAAGCACACATTTCAACAGTTTGCATTCACCCCCTGACACAAAACGATAGAGTACAATTTGAGAACAAGATTTACAGTCAATTCTCATAGTAGAACTCATTGAGGATGGAGGTCTTATGTGGGGAGTAAGTGCACAGTGACTTCTGTTGTTCCTTTAACAATGAATGCTCTTATGTATGATGCCAGTGATCACCCAAAGCTCTTCCCATGAGCTGCCAAGACTATGGAAGCCTTTTTTGACCATAGACTCCATTGGTATTTGGACACAGCCATAAGCAAAGTAGAAGTTCTCTCCTCCCTTCAGAGAAGAGTACATCCTTCTTTGATGGCCCTCTCTTTCCACTGAGTTCTCACAGAGATCCTCTATATAGGATATTTTTTAATAGTCTTGGTTTTCCATGCCTTAAATGCTCTCATAGGTCTTTCAGCCAGACCAGGAAGCCTTAAGGGTTGGTTCTGAGGTCAGAGTGTTATTTACAGTGAATGTCATTCTAGGAATCTGCTGTGTGGACTGCTTCCCATATTGGATTTTCCTTCCTTATTAATTCTATTATTATTACAAGGCACTTGATGTTATTTATATGATCACTTTTACACTTGAACCTATCTGTATGTTGTCTTTAACATTTAATATGATCATTTTAACAGTTATGATGGCATTTATACTGCTGATTTTTATGGGTTTTGAGTCCCATTACATGTTTTTATGATGTACCCTTAGAAATTAAGTCTGCAGGACTGTACGTAGAACCATACTTCTTTACAGTTATAGACTACCTCCCCCCTCTTTTAATTCCCCTCTGGGGTCTTTTTCCAATTTACTTAATATACATATGATTAACATTATATTACATAAAGACTTCAGCATATAGTATGAAGAGAAATGAAAAAGAAAAAGGAAAATAAAGGATACAAAATAAAAAGTAACAATAATAAACTTGACACTCAAGTCAAGGACTATTCAATTCATTGATTCTAGAAGTGTCAATTTTGCCTCTATAGCTTTTTTTTTTTAGGAGTACTATTAATTCTCTCAAATGAGGGAGAACATATGGTGTTTGTCTCTTTATGACTGGGTTATTTCACTAAGTATGAAGTTTTCCAGCTTGCTCCATTTTGTTGCAAATGACCAGATTTCATCCTTTTTTACTGCTGTGTGGTATTTCATAATGTACATATCCCACAATTTCTTTATCCACTCTTCGGTTGATGGACATTTAGGTTACTTCCTTGTCTTAACTATTGTGAATTGAACTGTGATAAACATAGAAGTGCAGATAGCTCTTTTGTTTAATGATCTCATTTCCCTTGGGTAAATTCCCAGGAGTGGGATGGCTGGGTCATATTTGAAAGATAGAGAAAGTTAGAGGGAGAGAAGCTTCCACCCACTGGTTTGCTCCCAAATGTTTGCAAAGATTTGGCTGGAAAAGTCCACAGCTAGGAGCTCAGAACTTAATCCATGTTTCCCACATGTTTGGAAGGTACACAACCATACCCAATTCTAGTTTGCCACCAGTGTACACCTTGGGAGACATCAGCTGATGGTCCCAGTGGTGGATAATTGCCATCCTCAGAGGATACTTGAATTCAGTTCCTAGATCCTAACTTAAAACTTACTCAGCCCCAGTCATTTCTGGCATTTGAGGAGTGAATTGGAATATGGCCATTCATTCCCTCTTAAATACATACCTAAATTTAAAAAATTAAAATACTCCTTTGGTATTTTTATATTTGACTTTTCAGTATTTTTAAATATTATTTTAGCTGACGCATGCAATACAGCATAATTTAATGGGTGTGCTCCTATATTTTCATCATATATATAATATAGTAGCTTCCATTCTGTGCTATACTTTATTGATTGTCTATTTTCTTATTTGGCTAATAAATTTTTCAAGGTAGTATAGCATTTCCTTTCTGATTTGTCTATGTCCAACGTTTAGGTCTGTTGGAAAGTATCAGTGCTTAACACTTATATATCATCACACAAACTTGGTGTTCAAGTAAATAATACATTAAATATATTCAGGATGTGTACTTACAAATCTATGTTTGTAGTTTAATTACACAAATCAGCAGTAGAATAAAGGAGAAACTGTTGAAATATGTTTCAGGAAATTATTTGAATTTCATATAAGTTTGTTATATGTGTTCTTGAAACATTTTCATTTTATAATATTTTCTACAGCAAAATGGATAAGGTTTACTAGATTATATTATGAAGGAAATACTTTTATCCTATTCTATCCATCAAATGACTTTTTTTCATGAAAAAATATGTAGGTGGTCATTTATTATATCATTACAGACTTCAAAACAGCATGTAACAAGGAAGAATGTTCTGCACCAAGCATTATGAATATAAATTATCCAGAAGAAAATATACTTGTTAGAAGACTTATATAGAGAGGGATCTTTGAAAAAATAAATAAGCCAATCCCCAGAACCAACAAAAGAAATCCTTTTAGATTACAAGTAATAATGTAATACCATATGTAGAAATCACCCAGCTAAGTTTTCTGTGCAGTTAGATTAGACATAACAAAACCATTCTTCTCTTATCAAAGTAGACATTATAATTTTAGCATAAATAACTTATTTTACTTATTTCTGTAGATTTTAAAAATAATTCTAATATTTATTTTCTATTCTTTAGTTTTCACATAATTCAGATATCAGATGTAATAAGGGAAGCGAGAAGCCTTGTTCCTGGGGTACAATGGTACAACATTGGTCCTCAAAATTGCCTCTTAAATTACAAATATATGTAATCAAGAGTAAATATGAAAACTGACATTATTCAGCTACCCAATATAAGCAATTAATCATTTAAATCCTAATATCTCAGCATTTTAACTTTTGTGTTTTTAGTCTCATGTAAAACGTTCTGTTACTGGCTAGTAGCCAGAATAGTTTTACTATTGTGGAAGTATGCATAGGCATATAAAATACATCTCATATAAGACAGTAAAAGTGCTCAAAATGCCTTTTTTAAAACCATTCTTCAAGGAAATCAGTCCATTCTATGCCCTGTGCTATGGCAGTATAAAAACATAACTGGTATTTCTTGTCTAGAATCCTAAGAAAGTAGCAGCTGTTCACCATGAGCATTTTTTTAAACAGGGTTGCATCTGTAACACACATAACTCATGTGCTACATTGGAGCTGTCCATCTGCTGGGTGCTGAATTCATGGTTGACTAATCACCTGTAATAGAATTCTTGTCTAGCTGTTTGTGCGTAATATCATTTTCTGATAACTCCAAATCATTCATCCTGCATAGAATTAAAACAAAACATCATGCCATTTCCTCTAGAGAAATTCCAGGGAAACAACATTTGAAACTAATTTCATTAGCAAACAAAACTCAAGACATCTGAAAATGTTTATCTTGAGAGAATCAGTTATCACACTACAAACATGGACTGACACAAGTTCAGATCACTATGAAACTAAACCATTACATAGAGCTTCAAGCATAATTTTACTTTTTTGACAATAGATAGTGGTAATTCGTAACAGGAATTTAGTGTTTATTTTGGAACATACCGGCATTAATTTGTCTACATCTTAAAACAAATTTGTTATTTCAATAGTATCATTATATTGATTATAATAATTATATTGATTTTGAATCTTAATACAATGATAATTAAATACATCTACTAATAATATTTGGAGGAAATTTGTGGCTGTGAATTTAAACAATTATTGGTCTAATTTATTGCTATTCATTTATTCAGCAGCATTCAATTTTGGTACACAAATTCTATACTTCAATCATTTTGATGTACGTTTAGATTACAATACCAAACAAGTTTAACCTGGATTCTTTTGCTCTTACATAATGATGTAATTATAGTAAAATGTGAGAGCAGAAGTTGAAGATATTGTGCAAGCAACCAAAAAGAAACTAACTCATTTTACTTTTCTGAAAAGTATTCATTTTTGCTAATTAAGAATTAATTTTTGCTAATCCTTTTATATGTTCTGGCACTAATATCTTAATGTTGAGATGGTCCACTGCTTTTGTATTCTCAGATAATTTTTTATATATAAAAAAGCAAACACGTATCTCCATCAATATTGGGGATAAATACACAAACTGCTTGGCCTCTAGATAATATGATCTGTTATGATGTGCAAACTAAGTCAAGCCAAGAAGACACATTTTCTGCTTACTGGTAATATGAGGAAAAAAGGAAATTTCAAATTTCCTCCTTAGCAGATACTGAGAGGATACTTAGGTATAAGATGTGTAATTCTTAATATCTAATATCTACAGATCTGTGCAGAAGAACAGTCCATACCGGAGAAAAAAAAGTTGAGAACAACAAAAGCTAGGTCCAGGGAACATTATTATAGGATTGGATCTGCTATGGCTTAAGTAATCCCTGGGCCTGGAGTTTTAGCTATATTAGTAGAAAAAGAGTTTATTTTCTCCAAGTAGGTTTAATCTGGAACTCTGCCACTTGCAACCTCAAATCCTGGTAATTAAACATATATAACCAAGGCTTACAGAATCAAAACAGTAACTATTATACTTTTGAATTTCTGCCTCAAGAATTTCTGTTCCTCCAAACCTGTAATGTTGTATGATGATTATTATCCAATTAAAATATTTTTTAATTGATTGACCCACTTTCAGCAAAATTTCCAATTCTCAATCAATAATCTACCTGTCTTCCTCTGAGACACTACTACAGTTTCTGAGCTGATGGCTTTCTCTTTCAATCATAAGCAATGCATTCAAATTTGTTGGTAATATCTGAGGATCAACTTTATCAAAGGCATATACAAAGAACAGTCACACCAGATACGAATTAGCATGACACAATTAGAAACATATGGAAAAATAAAGTAATAAAGTGTGAAAATATTGGCAATACTACAACAAAGGACACTTGATTGTTAATGTAACCAGTTATAGAAATACATAACTATAAATAAAGGAAATTTATCAATTCTGAAGAAAAAACTAATTAAGCAGATGAAAAAGAAATGGCAGAATTCAGAAGAAAGGAAGAGTGTACAAGAAAATCACAAAAGGTTTTAAAAACTCAGATGTAAGAAACAATATAAGCCATAAATACTCATTAAACTTTGATAACTATGCAATACCATGTATGCGCTGAGTTTTTTAAAAAGTTCTGGCTAAAGAATGCTAAATAGGATAAAAAAAAGACCTTACTCTCACAGAGCTTAGAATTTATCAGGTAAACCTGAAAGCATGCCATGCATTATGCACATCCAAATAATCCAAATTTCATTAAAATTTTGGCTTACAACTTGAGAGAATAATAAAAATTAATAAGTTAGACACAAATCCCAAATTCTGCAGTGACTGGTAAGTGTTATTTACATACTTACTGTACAGATTTGTTCTTTATAATATCGTTATTGACCACAGATACAATCAGTGCCTCAATCAGAATCGGAAAACAAGTCTACTGACTCCCAGTTTTATTTCTTTCCATAACAGCATTCATGAGCATGTCAAAATTAATCAACATTGTTCATTCTTGCTAACTTCAAAAATAATAGCAATAATTGTAATAACAAATGTTTCATTTTCTTTTTTTAATCTTTTATTTAATAAATATAAATTTCCAAACCACAAGTTTTGAATTATAGTGGCTTCCTCCCCCCATAAGCTTCCTCCCACCCACAACCATCCCATCTTTCTCTCCCTCTCCCATCCTTTTCACATCAAGGTTCATTTTCGGCTGGCACTACAGCTCACTAGGCTAATCCTCCGCCTTGTAGCACTGGCACAACGGGTTCTAGTCCCGGTTGGGGCGCCAGATTCTGTCCCGGTTGCCCCTCTTCCAGGCCAGCTCTCTGCTGTGGCCAGGGAGTGCAGTGGAGGATGGCCCAAGTACTTGGGCCCTGCACCCCATGGGAGACCAGGAGAAGTACCTGGCTCCTGCCATCCTATCAGTGCGGTGCGCTGGCTGCTGCACGCCGGCTGCGGCGGCCATTGGAGGGTGAACCAATGGCAAAGGAAGACCTTTCTCTCTGTCTCTCTCTCTCTCACTGTCTGTCGCTCCCCCACTTGCAGAGGAATGACACTGGACCCTGCGCTGTTCTCTTTCCCCGGCACTTCCCTGGTTTGCTGCTGCTCCCCCCCCCCCCGTCTCTGCAGAGGGGCAGCACCCCGCCGCTTCCCCCACTTCCGCAGAGGAGCGGCACACCGCCGGCCGGCTCTCTCAGGGGTTCCTCAGATGTTCCTTCTGCATGTTGTCTCTCTCCTCCTTTATAGTCCTCTTCCACCAATCCCAACTCTGCTGGTGTTCTCTCCCCACGTGCTGAGCACGCTGCTCTCCTCCAATCAGGGGCAGGATCAGCTCCGGCAGCTTGTTAGTCGAATTGCTGAGGCAGCTGTGTGGAAGTTGTTTACTCTCTTTCAGCGCCATATGGTGGGAGATCAGATGCATAGAGTTAGTCTTAGCAGTTCCATTAGTTTAGTCTAGTCTCAGTAATCTCAGTATTTGTCCTCAGTATTTATTTGTCCACAGTCTTAGTACATTTTGGCTCCCAGGCTACGGGCCCTACCATGTTACGGGAGACGGGCCCTGCTCCCCACAACTGTCCACTCTGCCTGTCAAACCCATTCTTCCTGCTGGGATCTCACTCACAGAGATCTTTCATTTAGGTCATTTTTTTTTTTTTTGCCACAATATATTGGCTTTCCATGCCTGCAAAACTCTCATTGGCTTTTTATCCAGATCTGAATGCCTTCAGGGCTGATTCTGAGGCCAGAATGCTGTTTAGGGCATTTGCCATTCTGAATCTGCTGTGTATCCTGCTTCCCATGAAGGATCATTCTCTCATTTTTCATTCCATCAATTATTATTTTCAGACACTGGTCTTATTTATATACTCCCTTTGACACTTAATCCTATCTTTTTGATCAATTATGAACTTAAACTGATCACTTCAACAAGTAAGATGGCATTGGTACATGCTAACTTGATGGGATTGAATTGGGATCCCCTGGCACATTTCTAGCTCTACCATTAGGGGTAAGTGCGAATGAGCATGTGCCAAACTGTACATCTCTTCCCTTTCTTATTCCCACTCTTATATTTAACAGGAATCACTTTTCAGTTAAATTTAAACACCTAAGAATAATTGTGTGTTAATTAAAGAGTTCAATCAATGGTATTATGTAGAAAAAAAGATACTAAAAGGAATAAAATAGTAAGTTGTTCCTCCACAGTCAGGACAAGGGCTGAACAAGACATTGTTTCTCATAGTGTCCATTTCCCTTCAACAGGTTTCCCCTTTGGTGCTCAGTTAGTTGTCACCATCAGGGAGAACATGATATCTGTCCCTTTGGAACAGGCTTAATTCACTCAGCATAATGTTTTCCAGATTCCTCCATCTTGTTGTAAATGACCGGATTTCATTATTTTTGACTGCTTTATAGTATTCTATAGAGTACATGTCCCATAATTTCTTTATCCAGTCTACTGTTGATGGGCATTTGGGTTGGTTCCAGGTCTTAGCTATTGTGAATTGAGCTGCAATAAACATTGAGGTGCAGATTGCTCTTTTATTTGCCAATTTAATTTTCTTTCAGTAAATTCCAAGGAGTGGGATGGCTGGGTTGAATGGTAGGGTTATATTCAGGTTTCTGAGGAATCTCCAGACTGACTTCCATAGTGGCTTTACCAGTTTGCATTCCCACCAACAGTGGGTTAATGTCCCTTTTCCCCCACATCCTCGCCAGCATTTGTTGTTAGTTGATTTTTGTATGTAAGCCATTCTAACCGGGGTGAGGTGAAACCTCATTGTGGTTTTGATTTGCATTTTCCTAATGGCTAGTGATCCTGAACATTTTTTCATGTGTCTGTGGCCATTTGACTTTCCTCTTTTTAAAAATATTTATTTATGTCCTTGGCCCATCTCTTAAGTGGGTTGTTGTTTTGTTGTTGTGGAGTTTCTTGATCTCTTTGTAGATTCTGGTTATTAATCCTTTATCAGTTGCGTAATTTGCAAATATTTTTGCCTCTTCACTTTCCTGTTTCTTTTGCCGTACAGAAACTTCTCAAATTGATGTAATCCCATTGATAATTTTGGCTTTGACTGCCTGTGTCTCTGGGGTCTTTTCCAAGAAGTCTTTGCCTGTGCCTTTATCTTGCAGGGTTTCTCCGATGTTCTCTAATAATTTGATGGTGTTGGGTTGTAGATTTAGATCTTTAATCCATGTTGAGTGGATTTTTGTGTAAGGCGTAAGGGAGGGGTTTTGCTTCATGCTTCTGCATGTGGAAATCCAGTTTTCCCAGCTCCATTTGTTGAATAGACTGTCCTTGCTCCAGGAATTGGTTTTAGATCTTTGATCAAATATAAGTTGGATGTAGATGTTTGGATTGATTTCTGGTGCTTCTATTCTGTTCCATTGTGATTATAAAGTAAATTGAAATTATTTCATTGCAAAATTAAAAGAAAAATAATAAAATGAGAGGAGTGAGGATGGAAAGTGGGGGAGGGAGGGTGGATGAAATGAAAACATATGTCAAATAATTCAAATCTTAGAAAACATTTTAGGTTTTTCTAGATATTATTTAGATTTTGTTTAAAGTATGCCACAGTATTTGAGAATTGAGGAGGAGGTGTAGTATTAATTTTTCAAATGACACAGTTAAAGACCCTAGTCAGCCCAATACTGACTTTTTAAAAATTAATTTCCTTTTGAACTATTTCTGAGAATATTTTCCTGTTTCAGAAATTTTTATTTAAAAATTTACCCAAGTTGAATTGCTTCATTTCAGCAGTTATATTGTAGTTAATAAAATATTAACATTAATATGAGTCAAGTGACTTCTCTGAAAAACAAAAACCAAGAGATTTTTTCTCATTTCCTCTCTCATTAACACATTCTTTGCAGGTTTGTTTTAATTTACAGATAACCTAATAATATGAAACAGCATGATTCTAATCTGGAAGACTTTTTTCTTCTCGTTTTAGTCTTTCTAATAAGACAATGACTCGACCATCCAGTTCTCTGCATCCTAAATCAGACCCACAAATTGAAACTCTAGTACCTGTTTCCCACCTGTACCATTCCTCATCTGGATAACATCATTCATTTTTTTTCACACTGCCAGAAACCTAGTTACTATCAATAACTGAGTTCCCTACAGCTACTCTCTCTAAATTATTTCTACATTTTATTTTGTCTCCTAAATGTCCTTCAAATCCAATTAACTTCATCCCTCCTATGATGATAACAAAAGCTACCACCAGCTCTCATCAAGACCATGTCTGGTGAGGATCTTGGGAACAATAATCCTGAATACTCTTGTCTCTTCAAATTCAACCTCTGCCCTCCATGTCAAATTTGTCTTGAAAATCTTGAATTTCTTTTTTCTTCTATGAAAAATAGGGGAAAGTCTTTCTAGAATGCTGACCTGATCTCTACAATTCTTTTTGCCTTTGAGTTATTGTGGCAGACTCCACTCCTCGATGGACAAAACATTACTTTCCATGCCAAATGATCTCTTTAGAAAACGTGATCTTCCCATCCAGAGGCAATGTCCATTTCCTCCCACTGAATCTGATTAGACCTTTGACCACCATGCTAATTTTCTGGTTAGTGTGTCAAATCCTACATTCCACAGTAACTACAAACTCTGATATTGCTGCTCTCCACTCTTTAGCCAGAAAAGCAAATCAACACTTAAATGTGTTCCTGTGGGTGGATGAGAGATGTTACTGTCACCAATAACAAGCTAAAAGTTATGAAGGTAGGGACATCTCTTATATGTCCTGTTGGTTCACCAGCCAAGCCCATGCAGATGCTGAATGGATTATGAAAAATCTCATGAACTCAACCAAGTAGAAACTCAGATTATACAGGCTATCCTAGAACTTACATTATTTCCAAAGTAGATTAATAAGGCCTTTGGTACTGATGTGATATCATTGGCCTGGTGAATTTATTATTCCATTTGCCATTTATTCTTTTTACTGGTTAGAAAAAATGATATAATAATTATTCATTCACATTTTAGATCTATTTTATTACCAACTTTATCATAATATCAAGAAATTGAACAACCTTAGTTGATCTCTAGAATATCACATTGATAGCATCATCCTGATTGGACAGGGCCAACAGGAGGTGAAGAGTACAATGGTGGCCTTAGCATTCACTCCATAGAAGAGAAACTAACCCTAGGAGGATTAAGGGACTTGTCATTTCTACGGAATTTTCAGGGGTTCAGTGATCAAGAACATAGTATAATATGTTCATCAAATCCAGGGGAAAACTTTTTTTTCATATTGCCTTACCTTCCATAAAGAAGGCTACTATGTACAGACCCCTATGAACATTAAAATGAGAATAATCATAAAAATAAAATTTAATATTCAAATTTCCAATGACTATAAAGATACATGTTCTTTGCTCAAAGATTCCTTATTTTAAGTAAACAAGTACTTATTCTTGTGTGTTTCAGTTAAAAATAATGAGAAGACCTCAAGTAAGGTTGAATTATTCCCAATTTGATTGGAATAAACAATCTGCAAAAGCTTCTCTAAATGTGTAGTCACAAGAGAGCCATCTGGCTCCATGTAATTACACCCATATCATCCAATTCTAAATTTTAAATGTAAAAGCTGGTCCAGGAATGTCATACAGATTGTGACATAAACTTGGGAATTGCTGATCCATAACCAATCAACAGGTTTTATTCATATGAGTGTATTCCTGTCTCATTTACATTACACACAAACACAGCACAGAGTCAGAGATTTCTCAATGAGTTGCTGCTAGTATGAACTCATTTCTATTAAAGTATTTCAGAATGAAGTGAAACAGATATTAAGACACAAAAGAAACTCTGCCTCACACTTTTCTGCATATACATTTTTTGAATCACATGCTTTGTGAGTAGAAAAATGTTTATGGCCATTTATTGTACAACATTATGACTTCTGCAGGCTTACTGCAAGATATTGGGTTTGTGTTTGTTTTGGGCCTATTATAGGTAAATTTGCAATCACCAGTTTAGATTTTGCCTAGATTACCTTTCATTATCATAGTGTATTTCTAGGGTAGAGAATAAATCTCTAATAGAATTTTCTCCTAACACAGTAACATTAAAGCCATAGATAATTTATGGTACATATTCTATATAAGTGTATATGTTTATATACATATCCATGTATGTATATATGTGTATATATATATATGTGTATATATATATGTATTCTATCCTTACATTAATTACTTGTCAATTGCTATGTCACATTGCTCTGCTGGATTCATCACAATTCTTTTATTTACATAGGCTACATTTTATAGCATTGGTTTTAATTTGTGGCCTTATTAATGAATTTTTCATTAAACAATAAGGTTATATTATTGTATACAATTAATGGGTACCCTAACAACTTCTACTCCATGGCAACTATAACAGCACTTCTGATAACTTCAGTTTCATATTACAAAAATAAACTGAGTTGGAAATTGCATTATTAATTTACATACTGAAACTATTTTCAGGATTGTATTATCCATGTTTATTTCTTTAGCAGTACCATTGCTGACATTTATGTCAATCTATTACTAGAAATATATTCTTAAGGGGGCTGGTGCTGTGGCACATCTGGTTGAGGCCCTGAAGCACCGGCATCCCATATGGGTGCCAGTTCTAATCCCGACTGCTCCTCTTCCGATCCAGCTCTCTGCTATGGCCTGGGAAAGCAGTGGAAGATGGCCAAAGTCCTTGGGCCCCTGCACCTTCGCAGGAGACCTGGAAGAAGCTCCTGGCTTCTGGCTTCGGATTGGTGCAGGTCCAATGCTATCCACTGGTGATATACGAAACAGAATATCTCAGTCTTGTAACATTGGACCAATGGAAGGGCTGTAAGATGTAGAAACACACACAGTTTCAAACATTAGTCTTTGACTTAACATATCTGTCTCTCTCTCTCTCTCTTTTTTTTTTTTTTTTTTTTTTTTTGACAGGCAGAGTGGACAGGGAGAGAGAGAGAGACAGAGAGAAAGGTCTTCCTTTGCCATTGGTTCATCCTCCAATGGCCGCCATGGCCGGCACACTGCTGCCAGCGCACCCCGCTGATTCGATGGCAGGAGCCAGGTACTTCTCCTGGTCTCCCATGGGGTGCAGGGCCCAAGCACTTGGGCCATCCTCCACTGCACTCCCTGGCCACAGCAGAGAGCTAGCCTGGAAGAGGGGCAACTGGGACAGAATCTGGCGCCCCGACCGGGACTAGAACCCGGTGTGCTGGCGCCGCAAGGCGGGGGATTAGCCTAGTGAGCCACGGCACTGGCCTTAACATATCTCTTAAAAATCACTTTCTTCCTCCCATCTTTTGACCTTAAATTTTTACCTAGCATACCTCTAAATTCTTCTGTCTCAGTTTTTATGTGGCATTCTTCAGTGTTGCTTTCTGTACGCACATTAATCCAGTGTCCTAAAAGATTGGTACTTGCTATAATTTATTAATTCATTTGATTCACTAAGTTACCTTTCTGTGTGGCTTCCTAGCTTTTGTTTTTGTATATTATCATAAAGTTAATATTTTATTCTTCAAAATGTAGAAAAAACCTATATTTTGTTTTCTGAACTCAAAATCAGGTAAAAAAATTAAAATTTTTTATATTGGATCATATGCAACATAATGGGTATTGCTCTGACCTTTGGGTATTTTTCCCCACTTTCCATGCTTCTGCATTGATTTTTTGAATGATCCTGTTTTTCCTTAATAATGACTAATTATTTTTAATTACTTTATTTACTTAAGAGGAATGCTTTATAATTTATTTTACTACCTATTGGAGACATAAACTTTAATAACTTGTTTTTTTTTTCCATTTTTTCTGCGACTTTTATCAGGAAAGGGTTATAATTGTATGAAGAGAAGAAAACTCAATACTCTTCTTTCTAAGACAGTCTTGATTTAACTCTCCTGGCTTGCATTCTCCTTCTTATTACCTCATTAATTCATATATGACAAGAAATACAAACTCTTAATTGTGTTTCCTGAGATCAGTTCTTTTAAGAGATTAGTAAAAAGATAAGGTGTTTAAAATTTAAACAGTATTCTAGAGGGTGAATAAATTCATTCTCATATGTTTTAAGGGTATTCATAGTTTTATTGGCTATGGTGTTTATTCATTATTTGTGTCCTTTCCTATTAGTTACAAAAATGGTTTCAAAGGCAAAAAGCAGATACTTTTAGAAGAATTCTATGATTTTTAAAATCCATTTCTTAAAGGTTTATTTATTTTACTTGAAAGTCAGAATTACACAGAGAGAGAAGGAGAGGCAAAGAGAGAGGGAGATGTCTTCCATCCACTGGTTCACTTCCCAATTGGCCACAAAGGCCGAAGCTGTGCAGATCGGAAGCCAGGAGCCAAGAGTTTCTTCCAGGTCTCCCACGTGGGTGCAGGGGCCCAACGACTTGGGCCATCTTCTACTGCTTTCCCAGGCCATAACAGAGCTGGATAGGAAATGCAGCACCCATATGGGATGCCAGCACTGCAGACGGCAGCTTTCCTTGCTATGCCACATCACCAGCCCCTAACCACTGTTATTAACAACACGTTCATTTACTGTTCATATTTAAAATTAAAATAATCTATAAAAGTACAATGATATAAATTATATATCAAAATTGGGCATTCATTTAGTCAGTTTGACCTTTTAACTTGTGAATATGATGCATTAGCTATAATTATGATCAATATTTTTCTCCAGTGGTGATGCGATATTTAACCTGAATTATGATTGCCATTTAATAGTAAATATTATGGCCAGTGCTATGAGGATCCATCTCTCTGCTATGGCCTGGGAAAGCAGTAGATGATGACCCAAGTCCTTGGGCCCCTGCACACATGTGGGAGACCTGAAAGTAGCTCCTGGCTACTGGCTTTGGATTGCCACAGCTCTGGCCATTGTGGCCATCTGGGGAGTGAACCAGCTCATGGAAGAACTCTCTCTCTGTAACTCTGCCTTTCAAATAAATAAACAAATCTTTTAAAACAATATTAAATATTCTGGCCATACTTCAGTTGTGGCCTTTTGAATAATTAACTGTGAAGTGGAAGATAAGGGTACCTGTAACTACAGTGAAAGTGCTTATTTGCACTGAATCTTCAAGCCAGCACTAAGAACTATATATCTTATATAATATATCATCTATTTATTGTACAATAATGCAGGAGTCATATTTGGAATATATTATAATTCAGTATGGAGAAGAAACCCCAATACTCTGTTTTTTTTGGTACAGACCAACTGTACAATTTACCTTTTGAATGAATTAGTAATACTTTTCCCAAAGGCATAAAGTTTGACAGTAACAGAGGCCAGCTTTAAATTCATGACTTTTTAAATTCAAAATCAATTGCTATTTTATTCTACTTTCTATATGGCCTTTGGAATAGTTAAATATGTTTCTTAGATAATATGAATTTTCATTGCTGGCATTTTATTTGCTTTGATACTTAGATTCAATTGGACAACATGTAATATTTTCCTAACTTTTAATAATATTTCAATTTTTACTTACTACTTGAGTATATTTACTCTATTATGTATGCCTGTCCAAAAGTAATGACTACATGGATATTAATGAATTATGTAGAGAACTTATGTAAATGATGAATGTCACTTTAGTGAATATAAGAACATAACATCCTTTAATTTATTCATGGCATTCATTAAGATCAGGTGATTAAGTTATTTCTGTTATTCAACAATATGTACTGGGAACATACATATATGGGGCTTGTTTTAGACTTTGACTATGCAATGGTGAACAAAATTAAGTTTACCAATTAGTGAACAAAGTAATAAACAAGCAAATACCACGAGTCTAGGTGGACAAAAGTACAAATAAAAGCAGGTGTCATCATGTCAGGAATAGAATTTAGATGGGATCCAAGGAAGGTGTATCAAAGAGGTGAATAAGGAATGAGAGAACTGGTAAAAGATCATTCTGGAATGGCAACAGCATATTCAGAAGTTCTGATCCAATGATGAGATTCGTGTCAAATGAGAGACAGAATGAACAGAGCAGAGGGAAGGTGAAAGAAAGTGGTAGGGGCCCATTCAGAAGACAGGTGGAGGACAGGCCATTCTGGGCTTCATAAGCTGTAGCAGAGAAGTTAGTGTTTGTGTCTGACAGCATTGGCTAAGCCACCTTCATACCTGGGACTGTCTGAGGCTCATTCCCTCAAAACACAATAATTCCCTTGCAAGACACAGACATTCCACAGAAGTTTGCTAGACAAAAAGCCAGCTCTATTGTTCCTCAGTTAAGATTATTCTGAGGTATCCTCTATCCTACCTGACAGAGTATCCCACTGAGGTATATGGTTGGAAATTTGGATTTTTAGGGTGCAATTGTAAGTCACAGTTTTAAATAAGGAGGGATGGAACCCCTTCTCATTTTGAAACATCTTTCTGACTGTATGGCAAATGAATGTGGATCAAGAGTGAGAAATCAGGGAGTCCATTCAGAGCCTCATGAAATAATTATGGCAGGCACCAATGTGATATGTATTTGAGTAGTAGGGAGATTTCAAGAAGTGAAATCATGATATTCATGATGCCATTTTCAAAAGAGGACTTTGAACCAATAGGTGGAGGGGGAAATGGTGAAATAAAGACCTGGAAATTTTGCACTGATGTCTTAAGTGGTGAAACAGGCTTTATTTTGTGTTTGCAATAAAATGAGGTAGATTATAGAGGAGCAAATAAAGAATTCATTTACAGAAATATGTTTGAGTTGCCTACAAAATATCTCAATGGACATGTAAAGAAAGAAATTAGCCAGGAGTGCATGGGAAAGATTGGATATAGAAATGTCAATTCAGAGTATAGAAAATATTTTGGGGCTGATGTTGTGGTGTAGCAGATAAAGCTACTGCTTGCAATGCCAGGATGCCATATGTGCACCTGTTCCTGTCCTGGTTGCTCCATTTTTGATCCAGCTCTCTGCTAATGCCCTGGAAAAAGCAACAGAAGATGGTTCAAGTCTTTGGACAACTGCCACCTACATGGGAAACCTAGATGAAGCTTCTGGCTCCTGGCTTCAGCCTGGCACAGCCCCAGCCGTTGTAGCCATTTAGAGAATGAACCAACGGAAGGAAGATCTCTCTCTGTGTGTCTCTCCCCCTCTCTCTGTAGCTCTGACTTTCAAGATAAAAAATATTTTAAAAAGAAAATATTTTTGTCTACAATATTGTTAAGATGCATAGGAAGAGTTAGAGAAAAGTAGAGTAAAAGACTGAGCATCCAACTCTCCAAAATTTAGAGGTCAAGTGGAGGATAAACCAACTTGGCAAGGGATAAAATGATGTGTGTGCACCAATACATCTTAACACCTCTTTTACTTTCCATTCATGCTTTGAATAAATATTGATTGTAAATTAATCACATTTCATCTATCCTAATATACACTGGAGTATGAATACTACTTCTGCTGTCCAGGAAATCATCGGATAATGGAGGGGATATATGAAAGATTCAATCACAAGTATACAGGATACAACATGCATGTAAAAAGTGAAATGCAGAAAAAGGATCTATTATCAGATCAAGGGCAGGGACTGGGAATTTTTTTTTATTTAATGAACATAAATTTCCAAAGTACAGCTTATGGATTACAATAGCCCCCCCCCATAACTTCCCTCCCACCCACAACACTCCCCTCTCCCACTCCCTCTCCCCTTCCATTCACATCAAGATTCATTTTCAATTAACTTTATATACAGAAGATCAATTTAGCATATATTAAGTAAAGATTTCAACAGTTTGACCCACACAGAAACACAAAGTGTAAAATACTGTTTGAGTACTAGTTATAGCATTAATTAAACACCTGAGAGTAATTGTGTATTAATTACAGAGTTCAACCAATAGTTTTAAGTAGAACATAAAAAATACTAAAAGGGTAAAGTATTAAGTTCTTTCTTTTTCTTTTTCTTTTTTTTTGTTTGTTACATAGTTTTTTTATTTAATAAATGTGAATTTACAAAGTGCAACTTTTGTATTGTTGTGGCTCCCCCCCCACCTCCCTCCCTCCCGTGGCCTCCCCCTCTCCCACTCCCTCTCCCATCCCACCCTTCATCGAGTTTCATTTTCAATTACCTTCATATACTGAAGATCAACTTAGTATATACTAAGCAAGGATTTCAACAGGCCGCACTCACACAACCGCACAAGGTATAGGGTATTGTTCGACTAGTAGTGTTGTTTTTAAGTTTCATAGTAAAACACATAAATGACAGAGATCCTACGTGGGGAGCATGTACCCAGTGACTCCCATTGTTGATTTAACAATTGGAACTCTTATTTATGATGTCAGCAATCACCCGAGACTCTTGCTATGAGCTGTCTAGGCTATGGAAGCCCCTTGAGTTCACTGACTCTGAACTTGTTTAGTCAAGGCCGTATCACAGTGGAGGTTCCTTCCTCCCTTCAGAGAAAGGCGCCTCTCTCCTTGATGGTCTGTTCCTTCTGCTGGGGTCTTGTTCACCAGGATCTTTCATTTAGATTGTTTTTTTGCCACCGTGTCATGGCTTTCCATGCCTGTGAGACTCTCATGGACCTTTTAGCCAGATCAGAATGTCCCAAGGGTTGATTCTGAAGCAGGAGTGCTGCCATTCTATGAGTCTGTTGTATGTCCTGTTTCCCCCGCAGGATCATTCTCTCCCTTTTAATTCTATCCTTCATTATTTGCTTACACTGGTCTTATTTGTGAAATCTCATCGACACATACCCTATCTTTTTGATCGGTTGTGTATTTATACTCATCACTTTACTAAGTACTCTGGCATTGGTACCTGCCTCCTTGGTAAGATTGAGTTGAAATCCCCTGGCACATTTCTAGTTCCACCATTGGAGGTAAGTCAGAGTGAGCATGTGCCAACCTATATATCTCCTCCTTCTGTTATTCCCACTCCTATGTTTAACAGAGATCACTTTTCTGTTAATTTTAAACACCTAAGAATGATTGTGCATTGATTACAGAGTTCAACCAGTGGTCTTATGTAGAACAAACAGAGCAACAACAACAACAACAAAAATACTAAAGGAATAAAATAGTAAGTTGTTCCTCAACAGTCTAGACAAGGGCTGATCATGTCATTGTCTCTCATAGTGTCCATTTCACTTCAATGGGTTTTAATAAATAATTCATGGGTAGGAAACTGCATACTGAAAACAACATTTGAGATGGCAAGGGCATTGAAAAAGTGCTGGAAGTGTGAAAAGCTTCAAATTATACCTCCACCCACTGAATGAGACTGTTGTGATTCAACAGCATGTTATGGTGATTTCCTCAATGTGAAGTATAATGAACTTTTAGAACATTAGTTTTTCAGTTATATGAAATACAGAGTAGAACAGACAGAGACGAATCATGAGATAACATCAGTAGTGTGCATTGGAATGACTGGAAAGACTAAGGAATCCGTAGAGATTAGCATGCTAATACAAGAATCACTAACATTATAAAAATATAATTATTATTCTAAAATGCTAAGATTTGATAACTGTGTAGTCAGGCCCTTTAAAAACCCAAAATCTTAAGAGGTACCCATATAATCCACATTGTATGGAAGAGGAAACTGAGGCACAGGAACTCTACCTGACTTGCTGTGGTTGATAAGACCTGTATTCAAACACGTCCATTCTGGCATCAGAACACACACTAGACAGTTCTTGTATATGAGGTAAAATGGGAAGTCTTGTGGTACTTTGGATGTGTTGCCATTGAGTCAGAAGTTACTGATGCCTACATGATGCTGTTTTATATTTTAGAGTTTGTGTTACTATTGGTCAACATGCAATAAATAGGTATAAAAGCAGGATTGGCGATTAAATATTCTCAATATTTCAATTAAATATGGCATTAAAATATTACAGATCAAGTATAAACTCCTATAATTCAAGCCAAGTAGCATTTTTAGAGATTTCAGAATTTTTCAAAGTACCTGTAGTCCTTTAAAAGAGAAACTTCTCAGTGGCATCCATTGTTGTTAACATCCAGTATATAGTAGCATAACTTAGAGAAAAACAAGAGCATGATTTTGACTTTACAAAATTTATATATTGCAGATAATAATCTGTTTTACAAATTCTTCTGCACTGAACAAAATATGGGTTACCTGTCACATCCAGAAAAGTTCCTATCCAGAACCACTGATTGTGGCCGATCACCTAAACATAGAATACAGAAGCAAATTAAGTCTTCCTATCCCTGATGTAACCAATAAAACCATAGTTCCTAAAAGTCAAAAACACTCATATAGTGTGACTTTCATTTTGTCATTGAAATTATGCATAATCCAAGGATCAGGGAGATCATATGTAAATGTTTCCATTGCATATGGTAAAGAAGGGTCTCCATTCCTCATTAATTCCCTACAGTCCTATATATATGGCTCTTAAGAAGTTGTATGGTGCAATTAGAGGTGGCTCCTAATAACCATACCCTGAGTCAGGAGAGTTAAACATAATATGAAAATCACCAATAGAAAAATTATCAAGAAAGGGTAACATTCTTTCCTGTCCACAATATTATCTGGGATTATATTTCTTTTTAAACATTTATTATATTTTTATATATTTTGTTTATTTGAGAGGCAGAGAAACACATGAAGAGAGGGAGAGAAAGAGAGAGAGAGAAAGAGAGAGAGAGGGAGAGAGAAATTGAGATTTCCCATCTCTCATCTGCTGGTATACTCCCCAAATGTCTGCAATGGCTGAGGCTGAGGCAGGCCAAAGACAGGATCCAGGAACTTCTTACAGGTCTACCACATGAATGGCAAGGACCCAACTACTTGAGGTACTGCATCCCCCAGGGTGTGAATTAGCAGGAAGTTGTAATCTAAATTGGGGCCAAGATTAAAACCCAGGCATTCTGATGTGGGATGTAGACATTCCAACTGATGATTTAATGGCTGTATCAAGTGTACACCCCAGCATTTTACCTCTAACCCTGGAATTTAACTTAGTGGTGACCTAGAGTCATTAAATTATGTTTCTCACATTCCTAGGCCTTGTGATAATTTATAGTGTCATTTGAGACCTCAAGAGTGGTGAATAAATGTCCCTTACTCAACTGCAATCAAAAGGGCAACACATTCAATCATTCTCTTTAACACAAAACAACATGGAGCTCTGGGGTTCTGTAACTTGAGGACACAAATGAAATGTGATAAAGTGTTTCAACAAAGAACTCTTAGACTCTCTAATGATCTTATTTTTTTGCTGTTCACCATTGTGTAGCTGCATTTTACCTAATTCTATCCTCCACTTTATCTCAATTTCCCACTGTCAGGTATTTTGTTTAATTTCTGCTACATGGTAGTTTTTGTCTTAGTAGCTGGTGGCTTCTTCATGCCTATGAACTGTGGGGAGCAACCAGGAGGAGGCCTTGCTGGTACTGCTCTATCAGTGTATTTGACCAAAAGTTCCATTTCAATTTAATATTTCTACCCAGAATCTGATCTCTCAATTCTTTATCAAAATTCAGAATGCAATTCCTTGTTTATTACTCTTGTATTAACAACCTTAAGTTGTTTAACCTGGAGCTGGCAACTTATTATCCCATTACAATACTTCTCAATGGAGCCATTAAAAGAGTTCATTTGATTGTCAGCAATTTTTTTTCACATTATTCAAATTTTCTTTAGTTCAGGCTTCCTTAAACAAGATATTTCTCTCCCTGAAAACCAAAACCATCTCCACAGCCCTCTCAGGTGAACACTATTGCTCCACCTACCTCATCCAGCTTTGTTACAGAACTCAAACATGCCATGTGGTACCACTTCTAAAATCCTTAATATTCAATCATATTCAAAATCCTGCCTTTAAGTCTCAGTATAAACATTGATGCCTCTTGAGGTTTCTGTCATATATTTACCTTTTTTATTTAATAAATGTAAATTTACAAAATACAACTTTTGCATTGTTGTGGCTTTTTCCCCCAACACCTCTCTCCCACCTGCAGCCATCCCATCTCCCACTCCTTCTCCCATCCCACTCTTCATCAGGATACATTTTCAATTATCTTTATATACAGAAGATCAACTTAGTATATACTAAGCAAAGATTTCAATAGACTGCACCACACAATCGCACAAGATATAGAGTACTGTTTGACTAGTAGATTTACTGTTAATTCTCATAGTATAACACATTAAGGACAGAGATCCTACATGGTAAGCAGGTGCACAGTGTCTCCCATTGTTGATTTAACAATTGACACTCTTATTTATGATGTCAGTAATCATCCGAGGCTCTTGCCGTGAGCTGTCAAGGCTATGGAAGTCTCTTGAGTTCACCAACTCTGAACTTATTTAGTCAAGGCCATATCATAGTGGAGGTTCCTTCCTCCCTTCAGAGAAAGGTGCCTCTTCTTTGATGGCCCATTCTTTCTGTTGGGAAACCTGTTGAAGTGAAATGGACACTATGAGAAACAATGACTAGATCAGCCATAGTCTTGACTATTGAGGAAAAACTATTTTATTCCTTTTAGTATTTTTTTGTTCTAATTAATACCATTAGTTTAACTCTGCAATTAATACACAATTAATCTTAAATATAAGAGTGGGAATAAGAGAGGGAGGAGATATACAGGTCGGCACATGCTCACTCGGACTTACCTCCAATGGCAGAGCTAGAAATGTGCCAGGGGATTCCAATTCAATCTCATCAAGGAGGTATGTACCAATATTTACCTTTTTTAAAATATTTATTTATTTATTTGAAAGTCAGAGTTACACAGAGAGAGGAGAGAGAGAGAAAGAGTGAGAAAGAGAGAGAGAGAGAGAGGTCTTCCATCTGCTGGTTTATTCCCCAATTGGCCACAATGGTCAGAACTGTGCCAATCCAAAGCTAGGAGCCAGAAGCTTCTTCTGGGTCTTCCACATGGATGCAGGGGCCCAAGGCCTTGGGCCATCTTGTACTGCTTTCCCAGGCCATATCAGAGAGCTGAATATGAAGTGGAGCAACCAGGGCTAGAACCGGCGCCTATATGGGATTCCAGCTACACCACATTGCCGGCCCATATTTACCTTTACTTTAATGATAAATAGATCTAATTCTTTAGGTTATAGACAGGATACCTACCTAATCCCCACAACTCATAAGTATGATATTTTTTCTATGATTGGATCACTAAAACATGAAAAAGAGGTTATCTTGTGGGTTAAATAATACCATTAGAGTCTTGAGAATAAGAGAACGTTCTTAGGCTCTCAGAAGAAGAAGAAATCAATGATTTGAAGCACAAATGGAGTTCAGTACACTGTTGTGGGACATGAACATAGAGTAATGCATTAGGGATATGGACAGGTTTTAGCAGCTTAGAGTAGTCCCCAACCAACAATCTGGAAGGAAAAGAGGGTTTCCATCCTCCAGGTGTGACACACCAAATCCAGCCAGAAACCTGAATTATTTTGGTAGTAGACTCTTTCCTAAAGAACCCAAGCTGGCCAAAACCTTAATTCCAACCTGGTTAGACCCTAAGCAGAGAGCTCTTCTGAGTCTACCTCTAATACAGATATCACATTACAGAAGTGTGAGATGACACATTTTTAAAAAGTGGCTAAGTTTGTGGTAATCAGTTAATAGAAAACAAACATCACCATACATAGTGTATTCATATTTAAGACATCCCACCCATAATCACATCTGTATATTCATTTAAATTTCCTCAATTATAATGACCTTCAATTTCATCCCACTAACCCAAGAAAATATTCTTCTAGACTATAATTCAGTTTTGAAATAAGTAGACTTAAGTATAATATTATTTGATTTGTATTTGAGAGGGAGAGAGACAGGCAGGGAGAGACACACCCCCAAGGAACACATTATCAGGAAGCCAGAATCAGGAGCAGATCTGAGACTCTGACACATACATTCTATCATGGGTGTGGGAATTCCAGCTAGTGTCTTAACCAGACCAAACACTAGACATTAAAAGAATAATCTAAGACCTTTTCTACACACCACTGTTTCAAATCTGCAAAAATTGGTCTTTGACTTCATTTAAACTTCGAAAACTTGTGTCATTAGTATAAGCCAATTCAGGACTTACTTTCTTCCTATCCAACCTACCCACTTTTACCATGAGTTGAGCAAGAATGACAAGAAAGGTAATTCTCCCTCGTCTTCTGCTTCTTCTATTGCAATTTCCAAGAAAATGTCAAATCTTGAAAAATGTAACTTTCATGTTTTTACAATCAAATTGAACATAGTTAAAGAATGTTTTTCCTAGAGACAAATGGACTGCCTCGAAGAGAACATCTAATCCTTAGGAGGGAGAGCGACAACACAGTCCATCAATCTTGAAGCATCTCAATTCTCCACCAACTTTTAGCCCTCCTTCTCACTTGCGTTTGCCATCTCCCAGGCTTACCTCGTTACTGTGGCTGAGGAGAAGTTAGAATTCAGACCAATTTTTTTCTGTCGCATTTCCGTTATTATTTCTTCTCATTTCTGCTTCTTTGAGCACTATTTCTCCACTGGCATCATGTGGACACCCTCCCTGTGTGTGTGTGTGTATGTGTGTATACTATCACACATTAAAAAAAAAAAAAAACAGAATACCCTTTATGATTCTGAATGATCTTACTCATCTGGTATCTTTCCCAAGGAGTTTAACTTCCAAATACAGATGAATGCCAACCTTTTTCAGTATTTCTTCTTGAATCTTTCAACTGTTAAGACGGAGCCCAAATTTCCTTTTTTTACTTCCTCTAGCTTTATTGAACCAGGTATGGGAGCAGAAGGAAAACATACAAAAGAGATATAAAATAAATAAGTAAAGCTTCTGTCACAAACAAAGGGAGTATTTTATCCACTACTGGCTAGATTAGTGTATTGGCAGAAGAAGGAGTGATGAGTTTTGGTTTTTAAAGACTTGTTTTTTATTTACTTATAAGACAGAGTTACAAAGAGAAGAAGAGGAGGAAGAGAAGGAGAACTAGAGACAGAGACAGTCAGAGAACCTCCTATCACTGGTTCACTCCCTAAACAGCCACAATGGCTGGGGCAGGGCCAGGCCAAAGCCAGGGGCCTGCAGCTTCTTCCTGGTCTCGCACATGGATGCAGGGTTCTAAGCACTACCAGTGCTCACATGGGATGCCGGCTTCGCAGGTAGAGGCTTAACCTGTTCTGCCACAATGTGGAGCCCTGTGATGAGTTCTTAACTGTGTGTGTAACCTCACTCCTCTCCTCGGAGTGCTGCTCTTGGCAGTACCAGTGATTAGAAAAATGACAGAGAAGAATAACCAAAGAACTCTTGATCTTTCCTCTTAGAATCTTGATATGAGACCCATAGCAATGGCAATAGTAAAGCAGTAATGTGATGTACATAGGTCTAACTGCCTAAGGCAGTACTTTTGGTAGTCTACAGTTGGATGTGATGTGCTTGGGACTCAGAAATCTCTCCATGAGCCAGTGATGGGGGGATGGCAAATCGTAGCTGAGAATCTGACCCTAACACTGCCCTTGCATTAGCTTGCCAGTAGAAGGCATATAGTAGCTCCACTGGAGTAAAGTGTCTTTGCTCTCTGACTATACTAGGCTCTGGATTTACCATGAAACTATCTAATCTGCACCTTAAAAGCCACTCATTGTTTGGGTGTCTTCATAGATTCTATATCTACAGAACTTGGTATTCAAAGTTTTTTTTTTTTTTAAATACAATTTCTGGCATTGGCCTGGGGAGAGAGGGTTACAGGGCATCCCTAAGAGTAGTTTTGCTTCAAATTATAGGATTTCCAAATGGAGATTGTTATATTCAAATGAAAGATCCCACATTTTATGTTTGTTTCATGTGGGTGTTTACCATGATAAATACATATTTTTAAAATTTTTCTTTTCATATTTTTCCTAATCATGGGGAAAATGTTTTTATTCTCCTGTTTTCAGAGTAATAGAAATCTGAGTCTTTACAGGAAGCTATGGGAGATGAAGTATTGACAACAGGAAGGTCAAAGTGTGGCTAAAGAGGCTTCACATTAAGAGTCTGGCTCCCTCCAGGAAACACTCCTGAGCTAGCAAACAACCAAACTTCCCAGGAAATCCCTGCATTCTGAAGATGAGCATCACAGTTGTGGCCAGGTTGGTGTGAAGCCAGAGTGTCTTCTGTGAATATTGCTTAAACATCCTGAGGCTCCTGACCCACCCTGAGACTTGCAGTGCAGTATCTTCAAACACTGAGATATGATTCCCTGCTCACTAGACAGATATGGCCTTAAAATAGCTTTATTGTCTAAATAAAATAGTTTTATTATTTAAATAAAAATATTTATTTTTAAATAAAGAAACTTTTAATGGTATGCCATCAATTCTGATGTAACCTTTTATATTTTGCATGTGATGACATAGTCAATAATAGTAGAGAAAAAGTTGGCTTTCTTTGTCTTTTTCCCCACACTTGTTCCCATCCATATGATATACAGGAAACTGCTGGTCTGACTTCTATAATAAAAATGAAAACCCTACCCTTAAAAGACTCAGTAATCTTCCTTCTACTTGGAATTTTCTTCTCAACATTATTTGAAAATTAATTGAGTGTGTAGTATATAGCCACTGCAAGGGGAGTTTTAGGAAATAATCAGCAAATAGGCAAATATTATCATACTAGGTGACTGTTTTTTTGTTTGTTTGCTTGTTTTTTGGACCTATAGTTTCTGTTCTCTGATTGATACTTATCTTTTTATCCCAGGACCAAAGACCTCTTTCTCTAAGCTTCCTAGTGTTTGAGGACAAGCACCAAGTTCACTTGCAAAGAAATGCCTCTAGACTCAGGTAAAAATTTCCTACTTTGTCTCTGGCACCATATGTGTGTGTGTGTATGTGTGTGTATTTATATATATATATATATATGTGTGTGTGTGTATTTATATATATATGTGTGTATATATATATATGCTATTTTGCTAGCATTACTATTTCACTATGTCAGAAGTACTCATTTTATTTCAGATGCCTATCCAACTTTCTAAACTTCTTCCTTTATTACCTCTGCCTTGATTGGATTCCCTCATTGTATACTGTTCTTCCCTTATCAGTTTAGATCTCTTTGTAGTCAACTCAGTGGGACAGCTATCTTTCATTCTGTTATTGCACTATTCATTTTATGTCTGTTCAGGGAATATCTGCATGAGACAATCTGCTTTTGTATTAAATATACATTAGGAGTATTCATGTGGATTCAGCAGAAATCTCTGTCTACTGGAAAAGGGCTGCATATAATTCACATGGATTTGCAGAGTGGATTATTCATCACATTTCCTGGAACATGATGGTCTTTAATAAATTATGAGTCTATGTCTCACATTTTTAGCTTCATGGGCTGAGCTTTGGATCAATACAAACTCAAAATATCTGGCACCAAGTTATGAAGAAACTTCTCTCTTAGTGACATTACTGAATCACTCACCAAAATAAATATCCTATAGTCCTATATGTTGTTCTTGAAATAGGTAATTGCATTATGGAAACTTTTGAAAGAATATTTTTCAGCAAAAATCTAAGCTGTATTTTGAAGAAACACTGTACTATTTCTTAGATCTTTACTCAATGTTAATGAAATTTTGCTGTAGTCTAGTCATAAAGAGGTATATGACATCCCAAGTAGACACACACAGATAATACTGTTCTGCTAGGGAAATGAGAGACTCTATAGTCTTAATCAAAGGGAAATAACAGAAACTTTTTGTCCTTTGACTGTTTATATGGGGCCTATGTTTGGAGAAATAGAGAAATGGATCTCAGGAAAAGAAAACATATGAAAAAAAATTAGTAAATACCAACCTCTCAAGTAGAACTAAATGTTTTGGCCTTATTAGATTTTTTCCACAATTAATTTTATATTTTAGTCCTTTCATGTGCTGCATGATGGTTTAATTTGCGATTTTGATAATTGGTTCCATCTCTGATTGAGAATGTTTTCATTCTACAAATAGTGATTTCATACCAAGCATCAATCTATGCTTTTAGGAATACAGAAGCATATAGGTCACAGCACTGGCTCTTAAACGCATTTCTAGTATAATAAAAAGCAATGAAAAATTAGTTTTTATAATATGTTATAATAAGTGCTATGACTGAGGATTGCAGAGTTTTATTATAGAATAGAGGTGGGGTAAGCAGATCCAAATTGTAGATTATAGAATTCTCCCATGAAGAGGGATATTTGGCCTGAGTTTTGAAGGGTGACATAATAACCTAATTCAACAAATATGCCTTTTGTATACAGAATAAGTAAAGCATCTTTTGTATGCAGATCATGCAGGCATATTCATCTCGCTTTGGATGAACTTGCCTTGATCCTTCTGTGTGCCACACACCCACAAGGCACCATTGCCCCCTGGTGGAATCTGCTTCCCTGTGTTGGCATGAAGTCCATAGAGACAGGACTATTTTCAGAGCCAATGCTTCAACTAAATTTCATCTCAGTTCTCAAAATCTTCACCAATTTTGCTTTATTGGAAACATGTAGTTTGGTTTAGTATATATGGATTATAACATGACAAGTTGTCTTTTCTGTTGTTCTTAAGTTGTCATATCTAAAAAAGAATCCCCAAACACCAGCAGCATCAGGTTACTTTTGATAAGTTCAGATGTTCTGATTTCAGGCCAGGCATGCCCATAGATCAATGAGTGGATAAATGTCAAACCATGCTTCCCTGCTCGTATTTAAAATCCCCATTGTGAGGAAGAGAACTGGCTGTTTTTCCTATTAAAAGTTTATTAAATTCTAAGCATATAAAATTGAAGAAATGTCTTTGTATGTTGGTTTTCTAACCACAAAGCAGTAGTTCTTATCCAAGGAATTATTTTATCTATCCTACCACCTCCAACTCAACGACATTTTTGGTTGTCACTATGAGGCACCATATACAGCTCTCCTTCAGAGAGCAGAGACAACAGGTATGCATCACATCCATAATGTACAAAACAGCCCTCCACTCACAACAAAGGCATGTTCACCCTGGAAGTTTAATAGTGCTAAAGTTGGAAAAACTTGCAACAGAGTAAAGTTTTAGGTTTGGAAAAAAAAAAAAACTAAAGCAATTTATTTGCTCAGATATCATAATTAATGGAAGGTATTTACCATCATTTCTATAAATAAAATTAAATTTAAAAATTACAACATACTTTTAATTTGTAAAATGAAAAAAAAATACAATTACAAAACAGGCAAACCTATTTACAGTCTGAGTCTCTGAGCTTATGATAAGAAATAAAGTTTGCTAAGAATTCTAACTTTTCCATCCAATCAAATATTTTGCTACCTAATCCACAATGCCACAACACTCTTGACCAACTGCATAATAAAGAGGAAAGTTTACTTTGTAAATGCTGCTCTGTTCATTTATGATCAGATCCTGTACATAATAGTGTAATGTAGCATTCTTATACAAGTAATCTTTAGTGAGGTAGCTCTCTTTGTAAGGTATATATAAAATATCTATTTAGGGTATCAAAATCTCAATGTAAGCATTTGATACCCACCTTATACAATAACACTAATATTCTGGATTTTTAAATTTGAGGCTTATCAGACTTTGTACTAGACACTTTTTTAAAATGTCCAGGAAGACTTTACTGAAGACTATCACAATAGAGGCCAAGACCTATAAACACTAGAGGGAGCTAATGGGAAAGTGTGAAGCCCCTTAGGAGGGAAGTTAGTCAATGTGCTCAGGTCAGCTCCTATTGCTAATTGTCAGTCATTGAGTATATCTGGCTACCCTTCTACAGAAACTGGAAGGAGAGGTAACATCTTCTTTCATGATGACATTTAGAAAGGATAACTCATGCGATCATGATAAAGATAAGTCTTGATTGTAAAAGATTCAAATCTAGAAGACATAGAAAATTTACAACTGTATTTTTATAAAATAAATGTTCTAAGAAAAGGAAGAGTAGGGACATATGATCAGGAAGAAAACAGTCAACAGTGTTGTAAAGATGAAAGAATGTTAAGTCTATTTTTATCACCCTTTAGGAACATAAAATCATTAGGGAAGATCAAAGAAATGACATGCAATATAAATATATTTTATACTATATTAACTAAATTAATATTAATCATATTAAAAGTCCTAGTAATGATTGCAAACAATGCATTTAAAATTATATTAAGACTTCTAATATGATAACATTTGAACATTAAAAATTTTTTTTTTGACAGGCAGAGTAGACAGTGAGAGAGAGAGACAGAGAGAAAGGTCTTCCTTTGCCGTTGGTTCACCCTCCAATGGCCGCCATGGCTGGCGCGCTGTGGCCGGCGCACCGTGCTGATCCGATGGCAGGAGCCAGGTACTTCTCCTGGTCTCCCATGGGGTGCAGGGCCCAAGCACTTGGGTCCTCCTCCACTGCACTCCCTGGCCACAGCAGAGAGCTGGCCTGGAAGAGGGGAAACCGGGACAGAATCCGCACCCTGACTGGGACTAGAACCCGGTGTGCTGGCACCGCAAGGCAGAGGATTAGCCTAGTGAGCCACGGCGCCGGGTTGAACATTAAAATTTAAATATATTAGAATTTTACTAGAACAAAAAAAATGCTAAAATGGATAAAGTATTACATTGTACATCAACCGTCAGGACAAGAGCTGATCAAGTCATTGTTTCTCATAGAATTTTAAAGAAATATATGATTCTTAAAAAGAAAGGATACCTATAGAGTGAAAGGTTAAAACTTGGGTGAGAGCTAAAGGAAATTTTAATTTGATCATTTGTATTTTGCTTTATCAGAATTCTTTCCATTTTGAATGTATGTCAAACTGTATAGGTTTTTCTGAAACCTTTTTCTACGTCCCATGCTTCCCTTATTCCCACCTTTTATAAAATGAGGTGTTGTTTTCTAGTATCATAGGCAGAAGTATAGCCACAAAGATGGACATCCCCCAAGATTCTCACATCCTAATGTACTGATACTGTGAAAGTTTTTACCACTTCCTTAGAAACAAGATGGGACTTGTTGATATTATGGTTTACTTGTTTCTTTGATCAGGTTATGTCATAGTACAGGTAATGAGATAGTCAATCTTGCAATGACATTACATTTATTAGAATTCATGTGTGTGGAATGAAGATAGATATTCCTGCTACCATAGTGTAAGAGGTAACAATCTAAGACTGACACTAGAGTTTAGAGCCATTTGGAAAACCTGAAAGGAAAAATGGACTCAGTCCCCCAACCACTGGAAACTGAAAACTGCCAACAACTAAGGATTTAGCAAGAAAATAGTGAGCCTCAGCTGAGTTCACATGAAACATCTTGATTGCTGTCTGATTAGACCCTGAATAGAGACCTTAAATCAACAATGTGCTGACATGATGAGATAATATATTCATGTTGTTTAAAGATACTGAGTTCACAATGGTTTCCCTGTAGTGATAGAAAACTTAAGATACCTAGTACTAATTCTCACTGCAGAATGATTTTTCAATCCTTATATACTGAATGTAAATGTTAAAATTTTAGATATTAACATTTTTATCAGCTGCTTTTCTTTTTTACTTTTCAGCTAATGATCTTTTTATTGGACAAATGTTCATACTGATAATGCTTATGATATCTACATTCATCAGGAATATTGGTCTATAATTCTCTTTCTAGTTGCATCTTTTCTTGTTAAGGAATTAAGGTGATGCAGACTTCATAGTGTGAGAGGATCCTTTCCTGTTCACGTTTGAGAATTAGGTCTTTGAATGTCTGGTAGAATTCAGCAGTGAAGCTATCAGGATGTGGGTTTTTCTTTGTTGGGAGAGTCTTCATTGCTGATTTAATCTCTTCCTTGGTTATTGGTCTGTGTAAGTGTTCCATGCCTTCATGACTCAATTTAGATAGATTAAATGTATCCAGAGGCCGGTGCTGTGGCTCACTTGGCTAATCCTCCACCTGCGGCGCCGACACCCCAGGTTCTAGTCCCGGTTGGGGTGCAGGATTCTGTCCTGGTTGTTCTTCTTCCAGTCCAGCTCTCTGCTGTGGCCCAGGAAGTCAGTGAAGGATGGCCCACGTGCTTGGGCCCTGCACCTGCATGAAAGACCAGGAGAAAGCACCAATCTTATTTAGACAAAGTCGTAGTCAAAGTGGAAGTTCTCTCCTCCCCTTCAGAGAAAGGTACCTCCTTCTTTGATGGCCCGTTCTTTCCACTGGGATCTCACTTGCAGAGATATTTCATATAGTTGGTTTGTGTTTTGTTTTGTTTTGTTTTGTTTTGTTTTGTTTTTTTGCCAGAGTGTCTTCGCTTTCCATGCCTAAAATACTCTCATGGGCTCATCAACCAGATCCAAATGCCATAAGGGCTGATTCTGAGGCCAGAGTGCTGTTTAGGACATCTGCCATTCTATGAGTCTGCTGTGTATCCTGCTTCCATGATGGATCGTTCTCTCCCTTTTTGATTCTATCAGTTAGTATTAGCAGACAATAGTCTTGTTTATGTGATCCCTTTGGCTCTTAGTCCTATCAGTATGATTAACTTTGAACTGAACTGATCACTTTGACTAGTGAGATGGCATTGGTACATGGCATCCAGTTCTTTGTAGTAACTCCTGATGATTCTTTTTACTTCTGTAGTACCTGTTGTTACATTTCCTTTTTATCTCTGATTTTGTTATTTTGGGTCTTCTCCCTCTTTTTTTGGTTAGTTGGGCCAATGCTGTGTCATTTTTGTTTATTTTTTCAAGTAATCAACTCTTCATTTCATTGATCTTTTCTATTGTTTTTTGTTTCAATTTTGTTTATTTTTTTCTTAATTTTAATTATTGCTATCCTCCTACTAATTTGGGGTTTGGTTTGTTGTTTTGTTTTCTAGGTTTTTGAGATGCATTGATAGTTTATTTATTTGGTGATTTTACATTTTCTTTATATAGGAACTACTTGCTTGAAATTTCCCTCTTAACACTGTTTTTGTGGCATCCCATAAGTATTGATATGAGGTATTGTCATTCATTTCCAGAAATTTTTTATTTCTCTTTTAATTTGCTTTATAACCCATTGTTCATTTAGGAACATGCTGTTCAATCTCCATTTGTTAGTGTATGTTCTTGAGATTCTTGAGTGTTGGTTTTGAGCTTTAATAAATTATGATCTGAGAAAATGTATGGTATGATTTTGATTTTTTTAATTTGCTGACACTTGCCTTATGGCCTAGTATATAGTTTACCCTAGAGAAATTTCCAAGCACTGTTGAGAAGTATGTGTATTCTGCAACTGTGGGGTGAAAAGTTCTATAGTTATCAGTTATGTCCATTTGGTCCAAGTCTCAATTAGCTCTGTTGTTTCTTTGTTGATTTTCTGTCTGGTTTATCTATCTATTGATGAAAGTGGGCTTTTGAAGTCCCCCATTACTATTTACTGGAGTCTATGTATCCCTTTAGATCTGTTAACAGTTCTTTTAAATAGCCAGACACCTGTAATTGGGTGCATATTTATTATAGTCACGTCTTTCTGTTGTATTGATCTCTTAATCACTATGTTGTGTCCTGTTTGTCTTTTTTTAATAGTTTTTGTGTTAAAGTCTATTTTGTCTGATATTAGGATGGCTATACTTTACATGTTTTACTTTCTGTTAGCATGAAATAACTTTTTCTGTCCCTTCACTTTCAGTCTACATGTATCTTTGTTGATAAGGTGTGTTTCTTGTAGGCAGCAATTAGATGGTTCTTATTTTTTAATCCATTCAACCAGTTTATCTTTTAACTGGAGAGTTGAGGCCATTTTCATTCAAGTTAACTATTTATAAATAACTACTTGGCCCTGTCATTTTTCTGTGAAATTCCTAACATTTACTTTGGATTTATTTTGTATTTTTACTGTGGGTTTTTCTGTCTTCAAATTTATTCATGATGATGGCTTTCTTTCTGTGTTTCGGTGTATAGCACATCCTTTGACACCTTTTTTAAGACTGAACGTGTGATGACAAATTCAATTTCTGTTTGTTATGGAAGGTCTTTATTTCACCTTCATTCATCAATGAGAGCTTTGTTGGGTACAGTATTTTGGGTTGACAGGTTTTTTTTTCTCTTAAGATTTGTACTAAATCTTGCCATTTTCTTTTAGCCTGTTGGGTTTCTGATGAGCAGTCAGCTGTGGGTCTAATTGGAGATCCTCTGAAAGTAATTTGGTGCTTCTCTAATGTGCATTTTAGAACCTTTTCTTTATGCATAACTGTAGAAAGTTTGACTAAAATGTGTTGTGGTGAAGATCTTTTCTGTTCATATCTATTAGGAGTTCCATGTGCTTCCTATACTTGGACATTCCTTTCTTTCTCCAAATTAAAGAAGTTTTCTGTAATTATTTTATTAAATAGAGCTTGTAGTCCCTTTTCTCTTTCCACACCTTCAGGAACTCCTAAGACCCATATTTTGGATCTTTTAATAGTTTCCCATAAATCTCCAACAGTGGCTTTAAATTTTCTAATTTCTATTTCATATTTCTTGTATGACTGTAAAATTTCCAGAGATATTTCTTCTCGTTCAGATATTCTTTCTTCTGCCTCACCAATTCTGTTGTTAAGGCTTTCCACTGTATCTTTTATTTTATCTATTGAAATCTTCATTTCCAATATTTCATTTTTCTTTTAAAATCTCAGAATCATGGGGAAAGTTTTCATTCATATCATATAGGGCTTTTTTTAGCTCATGCATTTGCTTCTGATTGCTTTTGAGTAATCCTATGATTAACTTTTTGAATTCAATATCTGGTATTCCCTGAATCTCTTCATCTTTGCATTCTAATTTTTAAATGTTGTATTCCTTTGGGGGTTTTGATGTCTTCTGTATTCTTGTTTCTTGAATATCTGCACTTTTTTTGGCATTTGTAGAAATTTTTTTTTCTCTGATGGCTTTTATCTCTGAACTATGTTTTTGTGACTTAGTGGAATGTCTACACTTTCAGCAAATACAAAGAGGTGTCTGGTGGATGTGGCCTGGGAGGGTGATAAGTGCTCCAGGATGCACTGAGTACCTGGTTAACTGGAAGGAGACCATGGTCCTCTCTGTTGGTGTGATCACCCCTTCCCCTCCAACCTGAGGAATGCCCATACCTTAGCCTTAAGTGTTCAACAGTCATTTGCACTGGCATATGAATCACACATATGATCTGCACGGTTCTCTCTGCTATGAGCTGCTGTAGGCAACCAAGGAAGTCTGAAAGCCTGCTGGAGCAGTTTGTGATTACCCAGAACCCGGCTACACCCGACCTCTTCTCACACAGTCACAGTGCTTTCTGTCTCAGCTCCCAGGGCTCTCAGGGTCAAGGAGTGCAAGTGGGGCCACTCAGCCCTGCTAGCCCATCCTGTCTGCGGGGAGACTGAGGTGTTCTCAGAGCCACTGTCCATGTATGTTCCAGCCCACTGGATTGAGTCTGGTCCTCCTAACCAGATTCGACGTCAGAGGGGAATGCCAGTTTTTCTCTCTGGTAAGATTTTTGGTTCATAGGTGTGCACAATACCTGCAAGCCACAGGCCCACTGGTTTTACCATTTTGTTTGGTGCATAGAAGAGTCCCACAGGTGGCACTTTCCTTCTCTAGGGATGGCTCCCCTCCCCACCCATTGCAATGAGGGTGTAACTGGCACAGTGGTGACCATCTCTGTCAGTTGCTATTGAACAGCTGTAGTGGCCCCTGCTGACTGGGTAGAGGGTGACCCCAATAATTGCTTGGTATGTGCACATGAGTTGGAGAAACTGCTACCTGCCTATGTCCAAAAAATGGTGCCTGCTCTCCCACCAGTGCCTGCAAGTCACTGTTGTAGGAGAAAGAAGGGGAGAGAGAGCAATGCACTGCTCCCCCAACCCCCACTGTCCTGGGGCATTCGGACTTGACTCCAAAATGTGCAGTTCACTAAGCTCTCCCTCCTGCTGTATCAACAGTGGTGCAGGCCTGTGCAGTCTAATCTCACCTGGTTTGCCACAGCAGGTGCCTTCTTCCTCTGATCCATGCTGCTGGGTCTTTTGTTGTTTCGTTGCACCTTGCTGCATGCCTGCACCTTCCACACAGGTCCGGGCCATTTCTACTGCTTTCACAGGACTTCCTATTGCAGTTTCCTCTGCAGCTTCACCCTAAGAGTTCACTTTCCCCACTTTTTTTAATATTAATTTCATCCAACCTAAATCAGACCACCTTGATGCTATTCAGCCATCTTGGACCCCCCCCCTTTTTTTTTCTTTTTAAAAAGATTTATTTAGCTGAAAGAGTGACAGAGAAGGGGAGAGAGGGATGGGGACAGGGAGAGGGAGAAAGGGAGGGAATGAAAGAGAGAGAGAGAGAGAATGAGAATCTGATCTGTTGCTTCGCTCCCCAAATTAGCCAGGCCAAAATGAAACTCCATTTGTGTCTCCAATATGGATAATAGCTGCTCAAGTACTTGGACCATCCCCTGCTGCTTTCCCAGCCACGTTAGCAAGCAGCTGCATCAGAAGTGGTGCAGCCAGAACTCAAACCAAGGTACATATTGGGATTCTGGCATCTCAGCCAGTGGCTTAACCTTCTGCACCACAATTCCAGCCTCTTATAATTTGTTTTTCTATCAACAGTTGTGTTCTCCAGAGGATTCAGAAAATATTCCCTGTAGTAGTTGTTATTCCAGGGAGGATGTTCTTCCTCTTTTCAGGGTCCTACTTAATTAGTATTTCCCTTTTCAACTCTCTCATGAAGATAATTTTGTTCAGCATTCCAGACACAACAGTGATATGATAGCAGTCTTTATAGATATGTTCTCTGACAAGAATAACTTACACATTGTGCACTAGGTTAAACAGGAATTTTTCTTTTTGAACAGAAACATAGATCCCATTATAATTCATATTAACTTCTATTAAATGCTCAATCAGACACTTTAGTAACTCAGAGCTTATTTGTTCAAATAGTTTATGCTAAAGTCAGGAGTATCAGTAATACACATTTATTTCATTAAAAAGTATTCAATATGAAACCACTGATTATATAGCATGCTAGTTAAAATATACTTTTAACTTTGTTAAAAGGAGAATAAAGAAATTAGATTGAACATTTCCCTTTTGGAAAACAGACTTTTCTAGCACTTTAGTTTTTTTTTTCCCCCCTGGGGGGTGGTTTACATTATATTTGTTAGGAAAAAAAAGACAGTCAAGTTGGATATGATTTGAGAATAGCTTAGGGTGAATATTCTTATGTGATATTTAGAACCACTTGCTGAGGAAAGCTGGATTTGTTAATAAAATGTAAAAGGAAGGTCATTTTCTTAGCCTTGTGTTTCCCTCCTTATGCTTTCTTCCTGGCCACCATGTTTATATTTAATAGAATTAATGTCACATGTTACATGTATTAATTTTGTCCAAGTGATGTTTGGCCTTGAGGTTTTAGTGATATAATCTAGCATATTCCAGAGAAACCATTTATTTCCAGTAGAGCTATTTATATTCCTTGGTACACAATATCCAAATATAATGTGTTTAATAAAAATGACCCCTTTAGTTAAGATAATTTGTATATATTTCAGTGTTCTTTCTCTGTTCTTGTTAGGGTGTAAATATTGAAAAACAAGCTTCAGGTACACATGCACATATAAGATTTTCAGAGACAAAAATAAAAACAAACACAGAAATACATGCTCTTACACACGAGTTGCGTATGAAAAGAAACAGACATATCCAGATAGACTGTTTTTAAAAGTAAATGTAACAGCATTTATATATCTGTAATATTCAATTTTCATCACTATAGTGAAGTGCCTGAGAGAAGCCACTTAGGAAGAAAAGAGGTTTATTTAGCTCAGAATCTTGGGGGTTCAAGGACATGGAGATTACCTTGGGTCAGTTCTAGTGAGGGTCCCATGGCAAATGGTAGATCGTAATAGAGTATGTGCGTCAGAGTAACTGGTCACAACTCAATCTGGAAGCAGAGAAAGACAAGGAACAATCTTTCTCCTTTTGTAACAAACCTCTCATGAAAGTCCATGGGTGGTATGAGAATACGTTAATCCCTTTCAAGGGCACAGCCCCCAATGTCCCAAAGAACTCTGACAAGGCTCTGCTTGGTTCAGTAGCACAGTCTGATATCACCCTAACTTGAAGAACAAATCTCCAGCCATTTGGTCCTTTAGGGGACACCCAAACCATGTCCATAGCACAGCAACATCCTTCAAAAGTACTTATGTTGTAGGCTAAGACATATATGGCAACAATGAAATATACAGTGTGGAATGGTAGAAACTGAGCTAGACTGGGACTAGTAGATTACAACTATTTCTGATTTGTTACAAATCTAGTATTGGTATATGATTTGAGGAAATTAGCTTACCTTGGATTATTATCTCATTTACCTGGGTCTTAAACATCCAACAATACAAAATGAGGAGATTGAATAAGACAATGTCCTACTTGCTCTTGTGGAACATACAGTTTCAGAGGGTACTCATCTTCTCTAAGGAAACAAAGAAAGCATTTTCTGGTCAAATACATTTGGAAATGCTGAGTTAAACAAAGTCAAAGAACTTCGTTTAGCGCAAGATAGCTCAGGGTCTTTAAAATACCAATGTACACTGCAACTCTGTCAGAGGAAAATTATACTAATAAGCGATTCTCCAAATCATTTTATCAACTTACTTGAACCACTTTTTCTCAGGAAATCAATGTTTTTTGGAATACGTTTTTAGAAAAATTATCTCATGAATTTTATTAGTAAAGATACATGTTTTATTGTTTCAAAATAAATATAATGAAAATATATCATCTATAAAATGAATAACCTCTTCTATGTAAAATAAATGATACATTGTTTGTATTCAGGTAATATTTTATTGTTCTTAAGTATAAAACCTCTCTTCCATGATTGCTATAGCTTACTTTTTAGTCTATTTGAATATATTCAAGTTAGACTCAAACTTTCAAAATTTCCTAGCTAAAATGGAATTCTCCAGTAATTTCTGAGTCTTTCAAATAATAATTTTAACATCTTAAGCTGTACAGTCCATTTCTGAAATTTATATCCATATATGTATATAGATTTATTTCTACATAATGATTACAACTGAGTACCCTGAATTTCAATATTTGATTAATCGCTATTGAATCATGAGCCAAAAATAATATACAAGTCTTCAAAAATATGTCTTTAAGTATACATTCAGTGGCTTAAGAAATTCCTAAGAAATGTTAATTTATAAAGCAAAAATAAATAAAGAATATTAATAAAATCTACTTTTTAAATTAATAAAGTTTGCTTTCAGAGAAAATTTTAGGTTTGTAGAAAAATTAAACAAAAGGTACAGTTCTCACACACTCTCCCTTCCTGTGCCATCAGTTTCCCTTTTGAGTAGAATCTTGTATGGCGTAGTACATTTGTTATAATTGATGATCCAATGTTGATACATTATCATCATCTAAAATCAATATTTTACATTAGATCTCTTTGTTTTTTTCTTCTCTATACAGGTTGGGCCAGTTGCATAATGCTGTGTATTCGCCTCTACACTGATCTTGCCACTCAGCACAACAACAGAGACAGTTTTCAAAATTAAAGACAAGCAACATCAGCACTCTGTTCATAGCTCCATAGTTCTTCACTGTTCTTCTATTTTTCTTAAATAAAATTAAGATATTAATTAAGATAAAATTAAGGTATTTTAGATTTGATGACATAAATAGGATGAAATTAAATGTCTCAAAAATTTATGCTGTGTTAAGAGTAATAAGAAAGGGCTGGAATGTCTCTTAAATACACCTTAAGAAAATTTTTATAGAAAAAAAATTTAAATATTTTATTTATTTATTTGAGAGGTAGAGTTACAGAGAGAGGGAGAGACAGAGAGAGAGGTCTTCCATCCACTAGTTCACTCTCCAAATGGCTGCATCGGCCAGAGCTGGGCTGATCCAGAGCCAGGAGCCAGGAGCTTCTTCCAGGTCTCCTATGCAGGTGCAGGGGCCCAAGCACTTGGGCCATCTTCAACTGCTATCCCAGGTCATAGCAGAGAGCTAGATCAGAAGATGAGAAGCCAGACTTGAACTGGTGCCCATATGGGATGCCAGCACTGCAGGCAGTGGCTTTACTCGCTATGCCACAGCACTGGCCCTCATTGGGGAATTGTATAATGATGCAAGCATCAATTATAAAGATATATATGGAGGCCAGCACTGTGGCATACCAAGTAAAGCTGTTGCCTTTAGTTCTAGCATCCCATACGGGTGCTGGTTCGAGTCCTGGCTACTCCGCTTCTGATCTATCTCTCTGCTATGGCCTGGAAAAGCAGTAGGAGATGGCACAAGTCCTTGGGGTCCTGTACAGACGTGGGAGACCTGGAAGAAGCTCCTGGCTCCTGGGTTCAGATTGGCCCAGCTCCAACCATTGCGGCCATTTGGGGAGTGACCCAGCAGATGGAAGATCTCTCTCTCTCTCTGCCTCTGCCTCTCTGTAACTCTGCTTTTCAAATAAATAAATAAATCTTTTAAAAAGATTATATATATGTTTTATGTACATATGCATATATATACACATTGTGTGTGTGTGTGTGTGTAAATTGTATATATATGGTTATCTAAAACAAAACTTCAAAATTAGTGAAGCAAGGGCTAATTTATTTGAAAGGCGAAATGGACAACTTAACAACAATAATTGAAATCTTCACTATTCCACATACAATAATATATAGAATCACAGTCTTAGATCAACAGGGAAACAAGCAAATGAAGAACACCACAAGCTAATTAGATTTAGCAGACATTTATAATAAACGCTGCCCAATCTACAGATATTTTTTACATATATCATCACTTAAAAATCATCAACATATCTATTTTCATGTAAAGGACATAATGTACAAACAGTTTGGGATTTTCAAAAGCATATATTTTACTTCACATAATTAAAAATTTAGTCAATGATGATTATGAGCAAAAACGAATCTGTGAGTATTAAAGTCATATTTGGATAGTAGCTACTATAGGATAGTCTTCTTTGTCAGCGAAGAGCTAGGATAGGTGACTATTTTATAAACCACAGAAAATACTGAAACAACAAAGTGCTGATATAGAATTGATGAATAATAGGCTCAGACTTCAGAATAGCAAAATATAAATGTAAAACACATTGCATTGAGAATAATAATGCATGCAGTTAAGCTTTTGTCTTTGAAGCTCTCAGTGTAATAAAGTTTCTTTTACAATGTGGCGTGGTCAGTGTTGCCCTGGATACAAATTAGTTGAGGTGATTCAACTACTGGATACATAGGTACAGATTGGATTTGTTTATTCTCTTTAACTATACACTTTTGTTGTACTTCAATGTGAACTATTTATAGTAGAGCTCAAAAAAATAAATAATACCCTAATATGGTAGGAAAATATATGTAGATAATCATAATCCAGCATGAACTATGTTAAATACTTTAAGAAACAAAGTATCACAGCTATACAAAGAGAATATTGACAGAAACTGATTCCATCATTGAAGATACAGTGTACCTCTAAATCTAACATAATAAAAACAAACTTTTTCTGGGAATGATATATGCATTATGTTAGTGCTTAGTATATTTATAGTTAATGATACATTTTATGGATAAAAATTGCTGTTATGTTGTTGAAAATACATTCTAGTACTGTGATTTTTAAAATAACAAGCAATAATAACATCATTAATCATTGAAAATTAAACTATTATCACTAAATTTTATTTCTTCATGTTGAGAATAGATAAGAAATACAATTTTGTTGCAGTTCTACTGGGAATGTATTATTATAGCAAAAATGTAGCTGAAAATAATTCTTAAAAGTATTAAGAAAATTTTGGCTTCTATTCACCATGTTTCTTGTCACTTTATGAAAGAGCTTCATTTAGTGTTTTATGTGGTTTTCTTAAACTGTTGTTTTTGAAAAGCTTAAATAACACTTTGCTGCCCATAGGGCTATTAGTCAAGACAAAGGAAGGCATCAATGGAATTGTAAGTATGGGACACTAAGGGGCATCAGGATTTATCTGGGAAGAAATGACCTCTGATTGCTTTGCAAGTGCCTGTTTATGCATGTTCTGGAATCATTGCAACAATTATTGACTGCTGTTACAGTGGCTGGAAGTTTTAAATACAATACTGAGGGGCTGACACTGTGATGTAGCCGGTAAAGCCACTGTCTACGGTGCCAGCATCCCATATGGGCGCTGGTTGGAGACCTGGCTGCTCCACTTCCGATCCAGTTCTCTGCCATGGCCTGGGAAAGCAGTAGAAGATGGCCCAAGTCTTTGGGGCTCTGTACCCACGTGGAAGACTCGGAAGAAGCTCCTGCTTCCTGGTTTCAGATCAGCGCAGCTCCGGTCGTTGCGGCCATCTGGGGAGTGAACCAGCGGTTGGAAGACCTCTCTCTCTCTCTGCCTCTCCTCTCTCTGAGTAACTTTGATTTTCAAGTAAAATAAATAAATCTTAAAAATAAATACAATACTGAAAAAAAAAAAACCTTTATTGCTGATGGATAAAAAGTCAGGAAAGGTCAGAGCCTGACGCGATTATTTCTAGTAAGAGACACACCCAAGAGGCTTGCAGGAGTTCAACCAAATTGGTGCATAGGAAATATATATAGAATATGAAGACCACCTTATTTGAAGATTACAGAAGCCTCAGACTAAATAAACCCTGGAATAAGACATAATCATACGGAAAGCATTGTGGCATAGTGAGTAAAGCTGCCGCCTCCAGCGCTGGCATCCCATGTGATTTCTGGTTCAAGTTCTGGCTGCTCCACTTCTTATCAAGCTCCCTGACAATGTGCCTGGGAAAGCAACAGAAAATTTCCCAAGTCCTTTGGCCCCTGCATTCACTTAGAAGATCTGGAGGAAGCTCCAGGCTCGTGGTTTTGTCCAGGCCCAGCCTCAACCATTGTAGCCATTTGGAGAGTGAACCAGTGGATAGAGAATCTCTCTCTTCCTCTTCTGTAGAATTCTGCCTTTCAAATAAATAATAAATAAATCTTAAAAATAAATAAATAAATACAAGATATGATCAGGATATTCTCTAAGAAATTCAAGTCTTGTGTACTTTTGTATTCTCCATGTTTTCAACTGCTTAGAATACTAGCTTTGTTTTTTTTGAATTTCTTTTTTGTTTTTTTTTTTTTTTTTTGCTAATTTACAAAAGGGGTATAGAAATCAGTATATGTTGAAATAGATGTGTGTCTGCTTTAGACAATTTTAAAAGCCAATAGATTTTCAGATTACCATATTCACTTGCACCTAAATACCTAACATATATAACTACATAAAATACCTATATAAAATCATAATGTTTTTATGTAGAAATGCATTTATATTCAAAGAACAAATATTGTATCAGATAGTTGAATACCACAGGATCTATGAAGTAAAAGGTAAGCTTCTTACAGAAATTATTGTAATTTCATTGTTCTAAATCCAAATTAATTTTTCTGGTCTTGGTGCTATGGTGTAGTAGGTAAAGCCACCACCTGCAGTGCCAGCATCCCATATGGACACACAGTGCAAATCTTGGCTGCTCCACTTCTGATCCGATCCAGCTCTCTGTTATGGCCTGGAAAAGCAGTAGAAGATGGACCAAGTCCTTGGGTCCCTGCACCCACATGGGAAGACCCTGAGGAAGCTCCTGGCTCCTGGTTTTGGATTGGCGTAGCTCTGGCAGTTGCAGCCAATTGAGAAGCTAACCAACAGATTGAAGATCTCTCTCTCTCTATCTCTGCCTCTCTCTGTGTAACTCTGACTTTCAAATAAATAAATAAACCTTAAAAATTAATTTTTATTTGAAACTAGTTTTTCAGCAGAAGTGATCAATTTTTGATCTAACATTCATACTCATGATATTATATTTTTAAATGTTATATAAAATTGTGCTAGAAAGTAATGGTTTTTGAACTTGGAATTTATTTCATGTGCCAATTACATGGATAAATATTTTTGAATGCCTTTTATTTTTTTAGGTGTCAATGTTACAAAGGTGAAAAATACAGTCTTCCAGTGACTTTATGTCTAGAAAATGACACTGAAGCATGCATGCATTTCAATTTAATGTGTAAATGTAACGAAAAGTACAAATATAGGGAGGCCAAAGAAGGAACAACTTTATATGATTTTTGCAAAAAAGATAAGATTTTCTGGAACAGAGTGGCAGTTAATGTGGGTCTTAACAAATCAGTAAGGACTTCAACTAAACTAAAGGAAGTTTGTAAGAATTGAAAATAACATTTTTTAGAATGTGAGTGAATAGGAAAAACCACAACATGTGATCCAAATGATTATTATTTTTGGACACCCAATGGCCATATTGAAGCTAATATTATAAATAAATGTTTAAGTAGTAGTTCCATGCTTCTTAACAAATATTTTTAAAAAGGTGATTAAACTCTTGTTTTTAAGCATAGACTCAAAAAATAGTACTGCATATAATTTTTCAACTTTTGCACCTATTATGTGAATTCAAAATGTGACTATCCTGATTTTTAGTTTGGTAGTTGCTGAAATTATTTCTCTTATGTTATAATCGTGCATTCCTTAAATACCCCAACAATACTTTTTATCTTTAAAACTGCCTGGTTTTACATTTTTCCAAATTTCATTTGGCTATTAACATTTATTACAAGTGTTGTCAATATTTGGGCTAGTTTCTTATCTGCTCCTAGAGAACTCACAAATTTAGTAACTCCTCACTTATTTATTAAAAAAAAAGTTTTATTTCTTTATAGTTTCTCTGTTCTTCCTGTGAAGTGAACACAGAAAAAATATGAAAAACACCTTAAGTCAATTTTAATGTTCATCAGTTCATATAAAACTAAAACTAAATGTTCTTGTAAATGTTTTTTTTTTTTTTTAGCTAAACAGTAAGTGTCTTCATGATTTAGATTTCTAGTATTTGACTGAAATTGATGAGCATATAACCAATAATAGGATTATATTTGGTAACTTTATAAACTAAAGTATGTAATAAATTCTCACAGTTTACTTCTTAACATTTGTCACTCAGGCTTTGTAGAGGAAAATTCTGCAGTATTATGGTAGGGAGGTGGGAAGAAGAGGATGGGACTTTCCAGAAATAAGAGAAAGCTTGTGGACCTTCCTTAAATTCTGAAATCCACTGTCTAAAATAAAGGCCACTTAAGAAGTACATTGCTGGGTCGTAGAAGTAGAGATAACAGAAATTATATGAATTCATTGACTCAAATTCTTTTTGAGTATACTTTTTTAAAATTTTCTGTTTGGTATTTTATTTTTTAGATGCTTGCTTAGCAGAGTTCTAATTTAAATTAAATGTGTATATGGACCATGGATAAATGAAATGTGCTGTGTAGAACTATCCAAACTAAATCAAAAACCATTTTAGCATAATGGCAAATAGAGAATGATAACCAATGGACCAGTCTTTCTTTTGGTAAGTATGTGTGCAGACATTGTTCAGGAAACTGTGAAAGAAATGAACTTATGTACTGAGTTAGTAGTACCAACTATATTCACCTACATTATGAAAGCAATTTGCAATATTGTTTTTAGTATGTGTTAAAATATGGTAACCATCAATGTGAATATGGGAGGTATACTACTTTAGTACAAATAAACAGTATAATTATTTTTATTTTGTTTTAAATCTAGACCTACATGTAAAATAATATGTAACTCCCTCTCCTACTTGATTCCCACAGAAATATCTACTTTTTTTGTTGTTTAGCTATACATGATTACATGAATTTCATTAATACTCTGAAGTTGACATGAGACTTTAAAACTAGTGGAGGAAGAAAAAAGATGTATTTAGACTTGTGTGTACATTATGTGCATGCATGTATATGTGATGTATGCTTTGTGCATTCTTGCATGTGTGTGGGGTTTTTTGTTAGCTCAAATTCACTCTCAACCTATCTGCCTCCAGAGGATTTTGTAAACCATTAGAAGTATCTGCTTGCTATGATCTGTGCTCTGGAGAACTAAGGCTGAGTAAACAGTTGATAAAGATAAAGTTTATTACAGTTACATGCAAAGACTAATCCTTATATAATATTTGAACCTTAATGGGGCCAGTACTCTGTCTTTCACTGTCAGCAGAGGATAATGGGCTTTTCAGTTTTAAAATTGTAGTTTTGGAAAACATTCCTGCAGATGTCACTTAGCAGATACTGATCAAAAAATAACAAGAGACAGCTAGTTTTATTCTTAAAAGACATTATCAATTTATGTCAACTAGTATTTTAATATTTAACTAAATTTTTTTAAAAAATCATTGATATAAGACTGAGCTGTTAATATCACAGACTACTTGAAGAGGTTCATTTTACTTATGTGGTACATTTTATAGAGGGAAAATAAATATCATAAATAAAACCTCTCATATGGAGATTACATCCAATCTGTTGAAAATTTTCCAATTTAACATCTTTAGCTTTGCCTAGTTTTCCTGTTACAAAGTAGTCGACTTCACCTGTAGTTTAAGCACAATTTTGCCAATACAGATATAGGATTCTATTTTTACTTACTTAATCATAATAGTTTCATAGTAGTATTTTTGAAATGTATTTAGTTAGCCTTGGTATCTGATGATAACCTTAGGATATAAGCTCAAAATGAGCTACCAAGAATTAAATGTGTGAATTTATCCCAATTCTGTCAAATGCTCTTAAAATATTAAAATAAGGAAGTATATTCTGCTATGTTATCTAATTATTAATAGCTTTCTTTCAGTAGAGGGATAGATAAAAACTATAAATATTGATTCTCCCTGTAATACATTATAATTCACATTACTTTACAGTTAAAGATATTTTATGGGCATTAGAGAAATTATAATTCATGTTTAAAAGGATAGGAAAAATTTTAATGAGTACATGAGTTTTGTGTAAGAGAAAAAGATTAAGAGAAATAGTTATGTGGGCATTAAATATCATCAATAAAGCTTTGTATATCTTCCAGCACTTGGAAATTGTTCTCTTCTTTCATGATGTTTATAACAGTGTAAGTTCACACTGATATGCTTCTGTAGACTTGGAGTATGAATTCTGGCCCAGCTGTGAGAGGCTAGTAACATTTACTTTCTCTCTCTCTAAAGATTTACCTACTCATTTATTTGAAAAAGTTACAGTAAGGGGGCCGATGATGAGTTATTCAGTGCTGGCATCCTACATGCCGATGGTTCAAGTCCCAGCTGCTCCACTTCTGATCCAGCTCTCTGCTATGACCTGGGAAAGCACTGGAAGATGGCCCAAACCCTTGGACCCCTGCAGCCACATGGGAGACCTGGAAGAAGCTCCTGGCTCCTGGCTTCGGATCAGCGCAGCTCCAGCCATTACAGCCAGCTGGGGAGTGAACCAGCAGATTTCTCTCTTTCTGCCTCTCCTTATCTCTGTATGTAACTCTGACTTTTAAATAAATAAATAAATCTTTTTTTAAAGTTATACAATTTTATTGGTTCAGGAGTTACAATTTTTTTAACTATTATTTAATGAATATAAATTTCCAAAGTACAATTTATGGATTACAATGGCTCCCACCCCAATAACTTCCCTCCCACCCGCAACCCTCCCCTTTGCCGTTCCCTCTCCCCTTCATTCACAAGAAGATTCATTTTCAATTCTCTTTATATACAGAAGATCAGTTTAGCATACATTAAGTAAAGATTTCAACAGTTTGCACCCACATAGAAACACAAAGTGAAAAATACTGGTTGATTACTAGTTATAGCATTAAATCACAATGTAAAGCACATTAAAGACAGAGATCCTACATGAGGAGTAAGTGCACAGTGACTCCTGTTGTTGACTTAACAAATTGACACTCTTGTTTATGGCATCAGTAATCACCCTAGGCTCTTGCCATGAGTTGCCAAGGCTATGGAAGCCTTTTGTGTTCACCGACTCTGATCATATTTAGACAAGGTCATAGTCAGAGTGGAAGTTCTCTCCTCCCTTCAGAGAAAGGTACCTCCTTCTTTGATGACCTGTTCTTTCCACTGGGATCTCACTTGCAGAGATCTTCCATTTAGTAGTTTGGTTTTTTTTTTTTTTTTTTTTTTTTTTTTTTTTGCCAGAGTGTCTTGGATTTCCATGCCTGAAATACTCTCATGGGCTTTTCAGCCAAGTCCAAGTGCCTTTAGGGCTGATTCTGAGGCCAGAGTGCTGTTTAGGACATCTGCCATTCTATGAGTCTGCTGTGTATCCTGCTTCCCATGTTGGATCGTTCTCTCCCTTTTTTATTCTATCAGTTAGTATTTGCAGACACTAGTCTTGTTTATGTGATCCCTTTGACTCTTAGACCTATCATTATGATCAATTGGGAACTGAAATTGATCACTTAGACTAGTGAGATGGCATTGGTACATGCCACCTTTATGGGACTGAATTGGAATCCCCTGGTATGTTTCTAACTCTACCCTTTGGGGCAAGTCAGTTTGAGCATGTCCCAAATTGTACATCTCTTCCCTCTCTTATTCCCACTGTTATATTTAACAGGGATCACATTTCAGTTAAATTTCAACACTTAAGAATAACTGTGTAATAATTGCAGCATTCAGTCAATAGTATTAAGTCGGACAGAAAAAATACTAAGAGGGATAACGTATCTTAAAAAAAGAGTTACGGTGAGTACGGAAGAGACACACAGAGAGATCTTATCTTCGTGGTTCACTCCCAGGATGGCTGCAATGGTAAGGAGCTGGGCCAGGTGAAAGCCAAGAGGATGGAGCTTCTTTCAGGTTTCCAACATGGGTAGCAAGGGCCCAAGTGCTTGAGCCATCCTCTGCTGTCTCTACCAGGCCATTGGAGGAGAGCTGGATCAGAACCAGCACCTATATGGGGTGCTGGCATCAAAGGTGGCAGTTTTGCCAGTATGCCACAATCCAAGCTCCATTATTTATTCTGAAAATTATTTGTTTATGATCAACATATATCAAAATTACTCCACATGGCTCTCATTGTTGAAAAGTTAAGAAAGTCCTAAGGCAAGGTTCTCTTCTATAGTAAATCTGGCAAAATTCTTCTTGCAATAATGAAAACCAGTCAATAAAACAGTGTTAGCCACAATGGAAGTTAGACATAAACTGTGCTAAAAAGCTACTCTTGTGGAACCTCCAGACTGACTTTTATAGTGACTTTACTAGTTTGCATTCCCACCAACAGTGGGTTAGTGTCCCTTTTTCCCCACATCCTCTTCAGCATCTATTGTTGGTAGATTTCTGTATGTGAGGCATTCTAACCCGGGTGAGATGAAACCTCATTGTGGTTTTGATTTGCATTTCCCTGATTGCTAGTGATCCTGAGCATTTTTTCATGTGTCTGTTGGCCATTTGGATTTCCTCTTTTGAAAAATGTGTATTGAGGTCCTTGGCTCATCTCTTAAATGGGTTGTTGGTTTTGTTTTTGTGGAGTTTCTTGATCTCTTTGTAGATTCTGGTTATTAACCCTTTATCTGTTGCATAGTTTACAAATATTTTTTCCCATTCTGTCGGTTGCCTCTTCACTTTCCTGACTGCATCTTTTGCAGTACAGAAACTTCTCAATTTGATACAATCCCATTGTTAATTTTGACTTTGGCTGCCTGTGCTTCCTGGGGATGTTCCAAGAAGTCTTTGCCAGTACCTATATCTTGCAGGGTTTCTCCCATGTTCTCTAAAAGTTTGATGGAGTCAGGTCGTAAAGTTAGGTCTTTAATCCATGTTGAGTGGATTTTTGTGTAAGGTGAAAGGTAGGGGTCTTGCCTCATGCTTCTTCACATGGAAATCCAGTTTTCCCAGCACCAATTATTGAATAGACTGTCCTTACTCCAGGGATTGGTTTTAAATCCTTGATCAAATATAAGTTGGCTGTAGATGTTTGGACTGATTTCTGGTGTTTCTATTCTGTTCCATTGGTCTGTCCATCTGTTTCTGTACCAGTACCATGCTGTTTTGATAACAACTGCCCTGTAGTATGGCCTGAAATCTGGTAATGTGATGCCTCCGGCTTTGTTTTGTTGTACAAGATTGCTTTAGCCATTCGAGGTCTCCTGTGTCTCTATATGAATTTCAGCATCATTATTCTAGATCTGAGCAGAATGTCTTTGGTATTTTGATTGGTATCACATTGAATCTATGAATTGCTTTTGGGAGAATGGGCATTTTGATGATATTGATTCTTCCAATCCATGAGCATGGAAGATTTTTTCATTTTTTGGTATCCTCTTCTATTTCTCTTTAAGATTTTGTAATTCTCATCATAGAGATCTTTAACGTCCTTGGTTAAGTTTATTCCAAGACATTCGATTGTTTTTGATGTGATTGTGAATGATATTGATCTTAGCAGTTCATTCTCAGCCGTGGCATTGCCTGTGTATACAAAGGCTGCTGATTTTTGTGCATTGATTTTATATCCTGTTACTTTGCCAAACTCTTCTGTGAGTTCCAATGGTCTCTTAGTGGAGTTCTTTGGATACCCTAAATAAAGAATCATATCATCTGCAAAGAGGGATAGTTTGACTTCTTCCTTCCCAATTTGTATCCCTTTAATTTTTTTAACCCTACCATACACCCAGCCATCCCACTCCTTGGAATTTACTCAAAGGAAATTAAATTGGCAAATAAAAAAAATGGTCTATACCTTAATGTTTATTGCAGATCAATTCACAATAGCTAAAGACATGGAATCAACCTAAGTTCCCATAAACAGTAGACTGAATAAAGAAGTTATGGGATATGTTTTCTATAGAACACTATCCAGCAGTAAAAAACAATGAAATACGGTCAATTTCAATAAAATGGAGAAATCTGGAAAACATCATGTTGAGTGATATAAGCCAGTCCCAAAAGGACAAATATCATATGTTCTCCCTGATAGGTGACAACTAGCCAACCACAAAAAAGGAAACCTGTTGAAGTGAAATGGACACTATGAGAAACAGTGACTTGATCAGCCCTTGCCCTGACTGTTGATGAACAACTTAATACTTTATCACTTTTAGTATTTTTTTTATTTTACTTAATACTATTTGTTGAACTCTGCAGTTAACACACAATTATTCTTAGGTGTTTAAATTTAACTGAAAAGTGATCTCTGTTAAATATAAGAGTGGAAATAAGAGACGGGGGAGATGTACAATTTGGGACATGCTCAAACTGACTTGCCCCAAAGGGTAGAGTTAGAAATGTGCCAGGGGATCCCAATACAATCCCATCAAGGTGTCATGTACCAATGCCATCTCACTAGTCTAAGTGATCAATTTCAGTTCCCAATTGATCATAATGATAGGTCTAAGAGTCAAAGGGATCACACAATCAAGTCTAGTGTCGGCTAATATTAGCTGATAGAATCAAAAAGGGAGAGAATGATCCATCATGGGAAGCGGGATACACAGTAGACTCATAGAATGGCAGATGTCCTAAATAGCACTCTGGCCTCAGAATCATCCCTTAAGGCATTCAGATCTGGCTGAAGAGCCCATGTGAGTATTTTAGGCATGGAAATCCAAGACACTCTGGCAAAAAAAAAAAAAAAAAAAGAAGAAGACTTAAAATGAAGATCTCTGTGAGTGAGATCCCAGTGGAAAGAACAGGTCTTCAAAGAAGGAGGTACCTGTCTCTGAAAGGAGGAGAGAACTTCCACTTTGAATATGACTTTGACTAAATAAGATTGGAGTCAGTGAACTCAAAAGGCTTCCATAGCTTTGACTACTCATGCCAAGAGCCTAGGGTGATTACTGAGGCCATAAACAAGAGTGTCAATTTGTTAAGTCAACAACAGGAGTCACTGTGCACTTACTCCTCATGTAGGATCTCTGTCCTTAATGTGTTGTCCAATGTGAAGTAATGCTATAACTAGTACTCAAACAGTATTTTTCACTTTGTGTTACTGTGTGGGTGCAAATTGTTGAAATTTTTACTTAATATATGCTAAACTGATCTTCTGTATATAAAGAGAATTGAAAATGAATCTTGATGTGAATGTAATGGGAAAGTGAGCGAGAGTTGGGAGGGTTGTGGGTGGGAGGGAATTCATGGGGGGGAGCCATTGTAATCCATAAGCTATACTTTAGAAATTTATTTTTATTAAATAAAAGTTATAAAAATGAACTGTAAGATGAAAAAAATCTACTCCTAAAGCATGATTATCACACGTCAGTATGGATTATTACATGTCAGGTGACATCCTAGAATGAATGGAGTCATGTATATTGGGCTAATTTGAATCCTAGTTTCCTTGCCTGGTCCCTGAGGAAAAAAGCTGAAGAAATTTATTCTAACCATCATGGAAGGTGCCAGTGAATATTATGCACAAAATAATAACCAGAATTTCTCTGCATTTGTATTAGTAGCCTTGAAATTTATCTTTATAGCCTTTACTAATAAATATTTAATGGATTAGATCCACTATGGAATGCTTTAGTTCAAGTAAAATCTGAAGAAAATGCTCAGTTCTCACAAAAGAAATATTTGTCTGTGGACTCTAATACCTCAGCTTAAAAATCATATGTGAAATTACATCCACAAGGATTTCAAATCATTTATTTCATTCTCCTGCTGAAACACTCTATTTAAGAAGAGAAAAAAAACTAATTCTGCATACAATTTTTCACTCTTCTATTTATAAAATGGATCATTTCATACAACATTTGTGGAATTACTGCTGTGTACCCAGGACTACATGGGGATAACCCATACAATTATAATTATATAATGTTGAACTCTAAGATATTTTATTTTAAGGAAAACAAAACTGTGTTGCATGGTGGGTGATACAGGATCAAAGCAGGACATTGTTGATATATTTGCATGGATAAAGGCTTGTGGGAAGAGTGTAGGTCTAATGAGTTGTCAGAAAAAGTTTTAGATTACATTTCGACGAATGGGAATTTCAGTGTATAACGGCAATATACATTGGGGGTGGGGATCATGATTAGATGTTAATGATAAAGATGAATCATTTATAAAATATTCTTCCATGCCTTTCAGTGTCACAGAAATGGCACTCATAAAATCACCAATTTTTACACATTTGTGATTGATTCAATTATATTCCTACTATTAGTACTACACTAGACTTTCTGTTTATTTAGATAATTCACATATTTTCCTTTGCAATGTAATAGGTTCTCAAAAATGTATTCAAAGTATGTTTTTTGTTTGTCATGTAATATCTTAAATACCTCTTGAATTTGCAAATAACTTTCATAAAGAAAGAATTTTATATCCTTTGTATTTTTAAACTTGCATTTATCATTCATTTGGAAGGCAGACAGAGAGAGAGATCTTCCATCGCTAGTTCATTTCCCAAATGCCCACAAGAACTGGGACTAGGCCTGGGTAAATCCTGGAGCCTGGAAATCTAGCAAGTTCTCCCATGTGTGTGTCAGGGATTCAAGTATTTGTGTTATCAGCTGCTGCTTCCTAGGGAACACATGTGCAGGAAGCTGGATCAGAAGTGGTACTGGAACTCAGACCCACACACAGTTGTGGGATGGGGTTTTCTTAACTGAAGCACCAAAAGTGTGAAATCTTGCTGTGTTTTAGTTAAGTTTATGTCATTGAAAACTGACACATGCTCTTAAATAATTAACTCCTCACAGATCCAGAGTTCATAAGAGTATATTTATGTATTTATTTATATAGTAGAGAGGGAGCGAGAACAAGAGTGAGAACAAGAGTGAAAGAAAGAGCAAGAGAGACTCACCATCTACTACATCTACTGGTTTATTCCACAAATACCCACAACACCCAGGCCTGGGACAGGCTAGACCCAGAGGCCAGGGTGTCCACCTGTGCAGGGATTCATGCACTTGGATCATAATTTACTGCTTTCCTAGCTGCATTAGCAGGAAGTTGGATCTGATGTAGGACAGTAAGAACTCTAACCAGTTCTCTTTATGAGAAGCTGTTATTGTAAGCAGCATCTTAACACACTGAGCCACAACACCAGCCCATAAAAACATATTTAATAGACATTTATTTGAACAATAAATTTTAAGTAGAAATTAAAATCATCAAGAAAGCTGTATGATTATCTCCATATGAAATATCTTTAGAAAAATTGAAAATATTCATAACACATTTTAGTGCTTTTGGCATTGATTGCATTCATAAGATACAACAAGAAATTCCTTTTAATATATCCATATAATGTCTGCATTTTCTTATAATTTGAGAATTTTGAGATTTTGTGATTGTATATATATATTTTTATTTAGTAAATATAAATTTTCAAAGTACAGTTAATGGATTACAATGGCTCACACCCCCATAATTTCCCTTCCACTCACACCCCTCCCATCTCCTGCTTCCTCTCCCATTCCATTCACATCAAGATTCATTTTCAATTATCTTTATATACAGAAGATCAGTTTAGCATATATTAAGTAAAGATTTCAACAGTTTGCACCCACACAGAAACACAAAGTGAAAAATACTGTTTGAGTACTAGTTATAGCATTACTTCACATTGGACAACACACTTAGGACATATCCCACATGGGAAGTAAGTACACAGTGACTCCTGTTGTTGACTTAACAAATTGACACTCTTGTTTATGGTGTCAGTAATTTCCCTAGGCTCTAGTAATGAGTTGCCTAGGCTATGGAAGCCTTTTGAGTTTGCCGACTTCGATCTTATTCCAACAGGGTCATATTCAAAGTGGAAGTTCTCTCCTCCCTTCAGAGAAAGGTACCTCCTTCTTTAAAGACCTGTTCTTTCCACTGGGATCTCACTTGCAGAGATCTTCCATTTAGGTCTTCCTTTTTTTTTTTTTTTCCAGGGTGTCTTGGATTTCCATGCCTAAAATACTCACATGGGCTCTTCAGACATATCCGAATGCCTTAAGGGATGATTCTGAGGCCAGAGTGCTATTTAGGACATCTGCCATTCTATGAGTCTACTGTGTATCCCGCTTCCCATGATGGATCATTCTCTCCCTTTTTGATTCTATCAGCTAATATTAGCCGACACTAGACTTGATTGTGTGATCCCTTTGACTCTTAGACCTATCATTATGATCAATTGGGAACTGAAATTGATCACTTAGACTAGTGAGATGGCATTGGTACATGACACCTTGATGGGATTGTATTGGGATCCCCTGGCATGATTCTAACTCCACCATTTAGGGCAAGTCCAATTGAGCATGTCCCAAATTGTACATCTCCTCCCTCTCTTATATCCACTCTTATATTTAACAGGGATCAGTTTTCAGTTAAAATATAAACACCTAAGAACAATTGTGTGTTAATCACAGAGTTCAACCAATAGTACTAGAACAAAACAAAGAGAAAATTCTAAAATGGATAAGGTATTACATTGTACATTAACAGTCAGGACAAGAGCTGATCAAGTCACTGTTTCTCATAGTGTCCATGTCACTTCAGCAGGTTTCCCCTTTGGTGCTCAGTGAGTTGTCACCGATCAGGGAGAACATATGATATTTGTCCCTTTGGGACAGGCTTAATGTTTTTCAGATTCCTCCATCTTGTTGCAAATGACCAGGTTTCATTGTTTTTGACTGCTGTATAGTATTCGATAGAGTACATGTCCCATAATTTCTTTATCCAGTCTACTGTTGATGGGCATTAGGGTTGATTCCAGGTCTTAGCTATTGTGAATTGAGCTGCGATAAACATTAGGGTGCAGACCGATTGTTTGTTTGCCAATTTAATTTCCTTTGGGTAAATTCCAAGGAGTGGGATGGCTGAGTTGTATGGTAGGGCTATATTCAGGTTTCTGAGGAATCTCCAGACTGACTTCCATAGTGGCTTGACCAGCTTGCATTCCCACCAACAGTGGGTTAGTGTCCCTTTTTCCCCACATCCTCGCCAGCATCTATTGTTGGAGATTTCTGAATGTGAGCCATTCTAACCGGGGTGAGGTGAAACCTCATTGTGGTTTTGATTTGCATTTCCCTGATTGCTAGTGATCCTGAGCATTTTTTCATGTGTCTGTTGGCCATTTGGATTTCCTCTTTTGAAAAATGTGTATTGAGGTCCTTGGCCCATCTCTTAAGTGGGTTGTTTGTTTTGATGTTGTGGAGTTTCTTGATTTCTTTGTAGATTCTGGTTATCAACCCTTTATCTGTTGCATAGTTTGCAAATATATTTTCCCATTCTGTCAGTTGCCTCTTCACTTTCCTGACTGTTTCTTTTGCAGTACAGAAACTTCTCAATTTGATGCAATCCCATTGTTAATTTTGGCTTTGACTGCCTGTGCCTCCTGTGTCTTTTCCAAAAATTCTTTGCCTGTGCCAATATCTTGGGTCTTTTCTCTTCTTTTTTTAGTTAGTTGGGCCAATGGGGTGTCAATTTTGTTTATTTTTTTCAAAAAACCAGCTCCTCGTTTGGCTGATTTTTGTAATTTTTTTTGATTCAATCCAGTTGATTTCTTCTCTGATTTTAATTATTTCTCTTCTCCTACTAGATTTGAGTCTGGTTTGCTGCAGATTTTCTAGATCCTTGAGATGCATTGAGAGCTCATCTATTTGGTGCCTTTCCAATTTCTTGATGTAGACACCTATTGATATAAACTTTCCTCTTAACACTGCTTTTGCTGCATCCCATAAGTTTTGGTATGTTGTGCTGTTATCCTCATTTACTTCCAGAAAATTTTTGATTTCTCTTTAATTTCTTCTATGACCCATTGTTCATTCAGGAGCATGTTGTTCAATCTCCATGTGTTTGCATATGCTCTAGGGATTCCTGAGTTGCTAATTTCCAACTTCATTCCTTTATGGTCTGAGAACCTGCATGGTATGATTCTAATTCTTTTGAATTTGCTGAGACTTGCTAATGGCCTAGTATGTGGTCAATCCTAGAGAAGGTTCCATGTACTGCTGAGAAGAATGTAAAATCTTTAGCTGTAGGATTGAAAATTCTGTATATATCTGTTAGATCCATTTGGGCTATACTGTCATTTAAATCTACTGTATCCTTGTTGATCTTCTGTCCTGTTGATCTATTTCTGAGAGTGGAGTATTGAAGTCCCCCAGTACTATTGTATTGGGGTCTAAGTCTCCTTTTAAGTCCCTTAACAAATCTTTTAAATAAACTGGTGCCCTGTAGTTAGGTGCATATACATTGATAATTGTTATATCTTCCTGTTGAATTGATCCCTTAATCATTATATAGTGTCCTTCTTTGTCTCTCTTAACAGTTTTTGTGGTAAAGTTTATGTTGTCCCATATTAAGATGGCTACGCCTGCTCTTTTTTCATTTCTGTTGGCATGGTATATCTTTTTCCAGCCTTTCACTTCAGTCTGTATGCATCTTTGTTGGAAAGATGTGTTTCTTGTAAGCAGCAAATAGATGGATTTTGTTCCTTAAGCCAATCAGCCAATCAGTGTCTTTTAACTGGACAGTTCAGGCCATTAACACTCAATGTGACTATTGATAAGTGGTAACTTTGGCTTGCCATTTGCCAAAGATATTTTCTAATGTATGCTTTGAATTGCCTGTGATTCTTGCTATGAGGTTTCCTTCCTTTACCTTCTTTCATATTGATGGCCATGTTTCTGTGTTTCTGTGTGCAACACATCTTTAAGCATCTTTTGCAGGGCTGGACAAGTGGCGACAAATTCTTTCAATTTCTGTTTGCTATGAAAGGTCTTTATTTCACCTTCATTCACAAATGAGAGCTTTGCAGGATATAATATTCTGGGCTGGCAGTTGTTCTCTCTTAGTACCTCGGCTATATCTCGCCATTCCCTCCTAGCTTGTAGGGTTTCTGATGAGAAGTCTGCTGTGAGTCTAATTGGAGATCCTCTGAAAGTAATCTGACGTTTCTCTCTTGCACATTTTAGGATCTTTTCTTTATGTTTCACTGTGGAGAGTTTAATTACAACGTGTCGTGGTGAGGATCTCTTTTGGTCATGTTTACTAGGGGTTCTATGAGCTTCCTATACTAGGATTTCTCTGTCCTTCTCCAAACCTGGGAAATTTTCTGCTAATATCTCACTAAAAAGGCCTTCTAATCCTTTCTCCCTCTCCATGCCTTCAGGAATTCCTAGAACCTGAATGTTGGTTTTTTTAATAGTACCCTGTAGATTCCCCACAATATTTTTTAGATTTCTAATTTCCTCTTCTTTTCTTTGGTCTGACTGTATCCTTTCCTGTTCTCTGTCTTCTAAGTCCAATATTCTCTCTTCGGCTCTCCCATTCTGTTTTTAAGGCTCTCTAATGTGTTTTTCATTTGATCTATTGAATTCTTCATTTCATTATGATTTCTCATCACTATCACAGTTTCATGTTCTACTAGTTGTTTCATTTCATTTTGATTCCTCCTTAATATTTCATTTTCACGAGGAAGATTTTCTATGTTGTCCATTAAGGATTTCTGTAGTTCAAGAATTTGTTTTTGAGAACGTCTTATTGTTCTTATCAATTTTTTTGAGATCCGCTTCTTGCATTTCTTCTATCTCATCATCTTCATAATCTTGAATTGGGGTGTCTTTTTCATTTAGGGACGTCATAGTGTCTTTCTTGTTCTTATTCCCTTGGTTTTTGCATTTGTTGTTTGGCATATTGGAGATATTCTTTGGTTTCTTCGGTGTGGTGTTTCTTCTTGTTATACTATGACTCTAGATTAAGTGGACTATCTGTTTTTGATGGAGCCTTAGGGCTTGAGATGGGTGTGGCCTGAGAGCTCTGTTTGGTTCCTCAGGGTTAAGGGTGTGCCAAAGGTGACACTCCCATGTTAGGCGTGGTAAATCTTTCTCTCTCTCTCTTTCTCTCTTTTTTTTTTTTTTTTTTTTTTGATTCAAAAGGGAAGTTATTCCACACAGCTGAATGGAATTGGAGGTAGTTAGCAGGCAAATGATATACCCACAGGAGCCAGAGATCAGAAGCTCTTTCCCAAGGACCACACAGAGAATCTGTTCTGCCCTCAGTGTGGGCTCAAATTCTCCTGCAGTCTCTCGCTGGGTTGCCAAGGTTACTGAATTGTAGCATCTCTGGAGAGTACTCACGTGAATCCTGTGAGCTCTCTCCCCCACCATCTCTTTTTTCACAGTCTCAGTTCAGTAGCACCTCACATTCACTAGGTCCTAATCTCCTGTTAATTCACCCCTCCCCACCGCCCCCCAGAGTTAGTTTTTTCTGCTAGGCTCAGGGCCGGTGCAGACCTGAGGTCACCCTGCTTATGACATATGTCCAAGATGGCACCTGCTCTTTGTCTTGCTCGCCTTTTAGAGATGAGCAGAGAGAGAGAAACTCGTGTCCGTATCGGTCACTTTTTTTTTTCTCTCTCTCTCTCTCTTCTAGTTAGCCTGGTGAACTTTTACCCATGGGTTCATTCCCTCTAGTCTCCTCTTTCTGCTTGCCTGCCAGTGTCTTGGGCTATTGAGGTTCGGCTCACCTCGCGTTCCAGCGCTGGTGTGTTGAGTCTGCCGCTGGTGTCCCGAACTGTGGGCTCCCACGCTCTTCATGCACGTCCACTGTGAATCACTAGTTCTGGAAGAGTTTCCTCTGCTGTTTCTTCCCCTACTCTTCCTTGAACGTGCAGTATCCCCACTTTTATTAAACTGTCTCTCCCCGGACTATCAGTTTGCTCCCTTCCTATTCCTCCATCTTGCCGCTCCCCCTGTATATATATATATATATATATATATATATATATTTACTATGAACTAATATTATTAATAAATTGATATAATAGTTACAAAATTGCAATGTGAGCAATTATAAGGAAGAAAAGATGAATTGTTTTTAGTTATACAAGTTATTCTTTGATTAAATGAGGGAGTTACATTCTGATAAATTCATTGTGAATTAAGAATGCTGTAAATAAAATATGATTTTAACACACCTAACCTTTGGAGCAGCATAGCTTAGCAACACAAAACAACACTATTGATGGGAGGTGTGGCTCGCTGCTACTACCCAGCACCTTATGAACAAGAAAAGGCAAAAATGGAAAATATGATTTCTATTGACTACATATCACTTTCACACAGTTGTGAAGTAAAAAATTATAAGTTGGTCATCATACAGTCATGCATCACAGATGGTTGTGTACTAGCTATTCCTATATCTTTTAAGCATAGGGTATTTTTGGTCAAAATATTTTAAGCAGATTTGATTAGCTAAAGATAATTACTGAATGATTTTATAGATAGTACAATCTGATTTTAATGAATTAAGGGGGATACAAATACAAAAAACAATGTTTTTATTTTAAAGATGCTTTTCATTTTAGTCTATACATTTTTAAACCTCCCCATGTGGGTATAACAATATCTAAATTCTGTTTATTTTACTAATTTTATAGGAAATTTGTTCCAATTATATTTAAAGTTTTATTTGAAATCTATCTTTCTTGGTATTGATATTGTATAAATGGTAGGAATTACAAGTTGGTTAAGGACCATTCTTGCTTTCAAATAGTTTAAGACTTACTGTAATGCTGTAAATTAGCAAGCACCTTGAAATCTGAATGGAGTTTATCATCACCGACATAAAGGGACTAGTGTGGTGGCACAGCAGTTTAAGCCATTACATACCATGAGCCCCAGCTACTCCACTTCTGATCCGTCTTCCTGCTAATGGGCCTGGGAAAGCAGTGGAAGATAGTCCAAGTCCTTAGGGTCCTGCCACCCATGTGGCGACCTGGATGGAGTTCCTGGTTCCTGCTTCAGCTTGGCCTAGACATGACTGTTGTCATCATTTGGGAATGGAGCCAGTGGGTATAAGATCTCCTTCTTTCTCTCCCTCTCTTTCTGTCATTCTACCTTTCACATAAATAATTTTTTTTAAAGTATTGACACAGGGGAAGGAGAAGAAAAGCCTGTCAGGTAAAGAATAGCTGGATTAAGGACACAAAGGCACCAAAGTGTGCATATTTCTATGTGTTTTTGAACTGAAGAGTGTTCATGATGCCCAGAGCTACAAATCTCTAGGCTTAGTAGTCATCTTCTACTTTAGCACATTTTTTTTCAAAATTTAAGGAACAGTGGTTATATAAACATATATTTATATTTCACAAGATAGTAAATAATAGTACTAAAAGCTTTTGAAAAAATGTAAAATTTTTCTTAGTGAATTGGTGTTATTTGGACTACATATGCACATTCTGTCCAATAAAAAATCAAATTGTATTTTATTTGTTTTTACTTTTCTGAAACACCTCCTCACTTTTCTTACTAGATTTTCTTGGAATCACTTGGTGTTGCTTTACTAGCAAATCATAATTTCTATCTAAGCAATTTAAGGGGCGTTTCACAAAATAACTCCTGTACTAATAATTCTGAAATTCTATGGAAATTAGTAATTTAGAAAAATGCATTTAAAAATTAAAATTGCTCATCCATGAAGCATCAGAGAATTCTTTTGTGACTACTGGGGAAGTCTTATACTTTACCTATCTTTTGGCATGTATATTTTAGAATGAATTTGTATTCAGCAGAAGCTAGGGATTTTACAGATGACTGATGCCTGTGAAAATGAGATTTCTTCCCTGAACTTACTTTAATTAAAAGCCGTAAGAAAGGGAACATTTTAATGTGCCAATCTCCATATTTGGTTAGTGTTGGCTTTCTAGAAAAGCCTTGCTTTAGTTTGCATTTCAAAGAGCTCTGGTGCACAGGTTCTGCACTGTTTATACAATGTCTTTTAACACTCCAGATAAATTCTTATTGAATACTGTGCCAGAAATTATGGGCAAGTTGAATCAGAGGCCTTTAGTATCACACACCTATTCCTGTTTTTGTTTATGTTGTTTGGTTTTCAATAATACACAAAGAACGTATGTAAATTGATAATGAAAGACTTACAAACCAAAGACCTTTAAATGGAATAGAACCTAAAGTTGTATGCCCAGAAAAGCTACATAACAATGACTCCTAATATTTTTTCATAGGAATCAGAATTTTGATAAGAAGGCTGTCTTCTTACACAGAGTGATAGAGGATTTTTGCTCTGTGGGATGCTCTCCTTATAGGTTCTGATCACAGGACTGACTGTTCATTGGCAGTTTGATGTAGGTTGTCTTAAGATGAAACAAAAGGGAACATTTAATAATTACTTACAAACAAAATCAATACATGTCATAGGTATGTTCTATCCACATGTAATCCTCTTAATATGTTATCAGTATATGTGTAATAATGTGTAGACTTTTGGCTGAAATATGTATGAGTTTTATCTCCACCACAATTAGATATTTAATCCATTAATGTTAGACATTTTCAAAAATGACAGCCTAATTATATTTTCAGAAATATGAAAATAAAAAGAAATAAATATATCTGTAACCCTATGAGTTTCAGTTTCTAGGTTTTTATTTTTTTTCTGTTTCTTATGATTGGAGAAATAATATTTGAAAAACAAAATCAGTCTCCATCGTTTGGAACACACAGAGTAAATCTGTGAGTTAGAAATTTTAATTATTTTCATTTTAAAAATAAGAAAATAGAGAAACTTACAGATTATGTACTTATTAATAAAAGTCATGATGAATTAGTAGCTGAACCTAGATTTTACCCACTCTGGCTGTCTCCAGAGCCTCTGTTATTCCTCCTTTATTTTCAAGCTTTATGAGGCAATTGTTTGTTTTTACGGACTTGGAAATTATTTATCCCTCTCCCTCTCCTATATCAGAGGCAGGATGTGAGCCAAAAGTACATTCGTGGGGTCAGAGTTGTGTAAGGAGTTAAGCTGCCACCTGCAATGCTGGCATCCCATATGGGTTCCAAGTTTCTTCCAATGCAGCTCTCTGCTGATGTGTCTGGGAAAGTAGTAGATTATGGCTTAAGTCCCTGAGTCCCAGAACCCATGCAGGGGACCTGAATGAAGTTCAAGGCTCCTGCCTGGCCCAGCCCACTGTTGTTTTTTAATAAATATTTATATATAATATGTGCATATATATATAGTATATGTGCTTAGTATAAGAGGATATATATAATTTGAATGTATTATATGTGCATATTTTCAAGTAATAGCATGATATCAGGAATATTAAAAAATGCAACAGGAAACTGTTGTTGGCAGTGCAAATTCTGTGTTACCAGCCCATTTTATCATAAAAAAATGGAAAAGCAATCTCTCATTTCCATTGCAGGATTTATAAACTAGTACAAGGAAAAATTCAATTTGTTTTCATTCTGAGCATATTTAGGAGCTGTTTATGAATCAAAGAATGTACAATATGATTAAATTTTTAAGGATGTATATTATTATCACCATCACTGTGTGTGTGTGTAGGGAGTATATTCCTGATCTTTTTAAATACAGCAAATAGAATTTACTCATTGAGCAAACTCAGTATGAGATATGGGCTTTCTTTGAAACAGAAAAGGGAATTGGAAAAAATTTAGAAAACTATATTTAGTAGGGAGGAAATATTTTAAAACATAATGGCATGATTTCAGATACCAATGAATCAACAAATGAATGGATTAAATACAGAAGGGTAAGTTTGTACTTTCTATGCAAGATTTTATACTCACATTTTTTTAATATCCAAGAGGTGCTTTATCTAGTCTTTGATAATATAGTTCTTTTTAAAATTTTATTTAAGTTATACAAAATTCATGTATTTCAAATATACAGATTTAGGAACATAGTGACATTTCACTCCCAACCCACCTGCCCCACCCTTGCTCCAACAAAACACTGTGGCTCAATAGAAGAGAAAAGGGCTACAAACAATCATCGAATCTCAAAATGTCCATTTCAGTGCAATACATTACATTTCGGGTACTCTATTAGATACCTCGTATGAGGGAAAAGATACGATATGTGTCTTTTGGAGATTGGCATATTTCACTAATACCATGGTTTTCAGTTGCATCCATCTTATTGCAAAATACAAGATTTCATTTTTTTCACATAAGTAGTACTCCATAGTGTGTATATACCATAATTTCTTATATGGCCAACAGTTGATAGACCTCTGGGTTGATTCCCTAACCTAGTTATTGTGAATAAGGCTATAATGAACATGTGGGTACAGATAATTCTCTCAGATGCTGATTTCTTCTGGTTTCAGTAAATTCCCAGGATTAGGATGGCGGGGTCATATGGTAGGTCTATATTCAGATTTCTGAGGTATTGCCATACTGTCTTCTGCAGTGGTTCCACTGGTTACATTCCCACCAACACTGGACCAGCTTACCTTTTTTCCCACATCCTCACCAGTATTTGTCATTATTAATTTCTGTGTTTCTGAGTCATTCTAACCAGAGTGAGGTGAATCCTCATTATGGTTTTGATTTACATTTCCCTGATAGCTAAGTGATCCTGAGCATTTTCTCAAGTGTCTGTTGGCATTTGAGTTTCTTCTCTTGAAAAATGCCATTCCAGTCCTTTGCCCATTTCTTAACTGGGTTGTTTGTTTTGTTGTTGTTGAATTTCTTGAGCTCTTTATAGACTCTGGATGTTAACCCTTTATCATTTGCATAGTTTGTAAATATTTTCTCCCATTCTGTCAGTTGCCTCTCCACTTTGCTGAGTGTTTCCTTTGAAGACGCTTCTCAGCTTGACATAATCTTACTTTTCAATTTTGGCTTTGATTGCTTGTGCTTCTGGGGTATTTTCCAAGAGGTCTTTGTGCCAATGTCTTGGAGAGTTTCCTCAATGTTCTCTAGTAATTTGATGGTATCCTGTCATAGATTTAGGTTTTGGATCCAATTTGAGTGGATTTTTGTGTAAGGTGTAAAGTATAGGTTTTTTTTTTTTTAAGATTTATTTATTTAATTTGAAAGTCAGAGTTAAACAGAGAAGGAGAGACAGAGAGAGAGAAAGGGAGAGAGGTCATCCATCTGCTGGTTCACTCCAGGGCTCCAGTCCAGACTCATGCTACGCTCTCCCTCTGGCTATATCACCATGAGTTTCTGCTATCCAGTCTCACCTCTGTCTCCAAACTACCTGCTGCCCTGCTCTTGGCTGCTCTAAATTGCATTTGTGATTGTGTTCGTGCTGCACATCTGCACCTTCTGCCTAGGTATACAGCTTTCTTCTTCCTCTTGTAGGATTTCCAGTGTGGTTTTCTTTCCAATCCAAATTTTCCCTGAGCTCACACTTCCTAATTTCTTTCTTTTTTTTTTTTATTAACTGTCCATCCCTAGCCTAACACAGTATGTCATTCCCTAATCTGCAATCTTAGAAACTCCACACTCTCATATTTATAATAATTTATTTTAGATGGAAAATAAAGTCAGTGATGTGTTTTCAAGATTCAGTACTTAGTACTATTTAAGGAATTATTTACATAAAGTCTTCTTACAAAGAAATATAAAAGCATTGAAAATGTAAGTGCATAGCATGCTTTGCAACATAAGCTTTTAAACAAAATGACACATTTATATTCCAAAATAGCAGATAATAGACATAATTTTCTACAATTAGCAATAATTATTTATAAAAATTTTAAAGTGCCTTTTGAGAGCATTTTAATAAAATATAGCATATTATTTTATTTTAAAAAGAAAAAGTTATACTTTTATTGTAAATGTTTTTGAAAATATAATAGGCCAAAAGAAAGAAAATTATCATGCAGCCTATCACCAAGATAACTCTTGCCAATATGTTAGAATGTATATTTTAAGTTCATTGTGTGTAAATGTGTGTAAAAGGGAGTTAAAAAGAGTTTTGATTTTATAGATTTAAAGAATAGTGAGAATATCACAGTATATCTGAACACTGGAGAAAATGAGATTAAATTCTAAGAATTTCAACAGATTTCTCATAAATTTGAATATAGAGGATAAGATACAGGAATAATCCTAAAAAATGGTTTTGAAATTTATATTTACCAAAGAGACAGCAAATCCTTGAGTAAATAAGTAGATAATACATCTTAAGACAACTTGGGGGTTTGCATTCATTACAGTGTTTAAGATGCCATTTGGGACTGAAGAATCCTATATTGGAGTAGCTGGGTTCGGGTATTTGAGTCTCTACTGAGGCATACCTGGCTTTGGCCTGACCCATCCCTGGCTGTTGAAGGTATCTAGGCAGTGAACCACCAGATGGAAAATCTTTCTCTTTCTGTCTCAGTCTCTGTCTCCTTCTCTGAATCTTTCTTTCTCTATTATTCTCTTTCAGGTAAAAATAAAATAAATATTATAATTTAACCTTGAAGTAATTCTGCTTGAAAGGCCAAGAGTAAGGGGGCTGGTGCGGTGGTATAGCAATGCCAGTATCCCATATGGACGCCTGTTCGAGTTATGGCTGCTCCACTTCGAATCCAGCTCTCTGCTATGGCCTGGGAAAGCAGTAGAAGATAGCCCAAGTCCTTGGGCCCCTGCACACATGTGGGGGACTCTGAATATTGGTGCAGCTTTGGCCAATGTGGCCAACGGTGGAGTGAACCAGCAGATGGAGACCTCTCATTCTCTGCCTCTCCTTCAATCTCTGTGTAACTCTGATTTTCAAATAAATAAATTAATTTTAAAAAAAGAAAGGACCAGAATAAGATGACTGACGTAGAAATTTCTGTTTTTAAGTACTTTAAATGCTGTTGTAGAGAAATTATGAAAGACATGAAATGGAGTGAGAATTATGGGATATCTTAATTTCTTGGTTATTTGTTTCTAGAGGGAATTTGTGACTTTCCTCATCTTTCATATATTTTACAACTCTGTAAATGGTAGATAATTTGCAATATTGTCAATTACTTTTCACAGATGTGTTTATTGCATGAAATAAAATGTGATTAATTATTTATTTTGTATAAGAAGTTTCACCAATTTTTACTTCTGTTTTTAAATTCATTGCAACATTTAATATTTGAATAAAAAATTCTTATCAATAATATCCTTTGAACTGATTGTTAAATGATATGGTCTTCCTTATTTGCTATCAAGCTAAATACTGTTTGGCATGTGACAATTTATATTTCTGTGAGAGTCATACTATTGCTTTCTTTAAAAATTCTTAGTGAGGCAGGTGTTGTGGCACAGCTGGTTAAGCCACTGCCCATTATGCCAGCGTCCTGTATGGCTGCTCCACTTCGAATCCAACTCCTTGCTAATGTGCCTGGGAAAGCAGTGGAAGATGGTCCAAGTGCTTGGGCCCCTGCATCCACATGTGAGACCTAGATGAAGCTTCTGGCTTCAGCCTGGAGCGAAGCAAGGGATGGAAGACATTCTCTCTCTCTCTCTCTCTCTCTCTCTCTCTCTTTCTCTCTCTCTCTCTCTCTCCCTCTCTCTCTCTCATCTCTATCTATCTCTATCTCTATCTCTCTATCTATCTCTATCACTATCTTTATCTCTGTCTCTATCCTAACCCCCCCTTCCCCATAACTCTGACTTTCAAATAAATAAACAAATCTTTAAAAACTTCTTTAGCACTTTGGGGTATTATTAACTGAAGCACTGAAAAGCCAGGTAAACTGCCTTGCTGGATAAATGCACCCCATGGACTCCAGGAGTTCTTTTGTGCCCTTCCTTGACTTCCATAAATGAGCTCCAAGTGTCCACAGAACTTTTGCTGATACTCTGTATCTCTAGTTTCCCCCCGCCCCAGCCACCCTCCCTTTTACTACCTGTGTTGTGTTTCCGTCTATGCCTTGCTTACACCTGGTAAGTCATTCTCCAGTAGTAAAGATGTTGTTCATTAATGCAGTTCTAGGGTGTGATCATTTGGTGATTTGTAAATGGATTAATGGACTATAGAGGTTTATTCTCTGTTGTGTGAGAAGTGAGAGAGAATTCAATGTGTTAACTATGTGGCTAGTATGAGCCTACTTCAAAACATTCATGCAAAAACTGAATAAAAATAACTTCACTTGTTACAAAAATTGTGAGATTCATGCTTTCAAAGGGTATTAAAAAGTTCATGGAAAATAAACATTATAAAAAGCTATGCATAGATTTCAATTTTTGCATTAAAATACCTTATCTGAATTCCTTATCAATTATCTTTATGAAATATTCTTATAACTGTTTATTTGTATGTCTATTTAAAACACACATAAGGAAGCAGATGCTTTTTGATACTAGAATTGACGATGCTTTATATTTTCTGTCTTTATCCATGACTATATAAAATTGAAGTTTTCTGTATATGTGTATGTAATTCAAAAAGACATTTTTTATTACATTCCTCTAAAATGTTGCTCCTTTTCAGAGGATATTTATAAATTCAATTATAAAAGAAATATTTTTGTTGTGATTCTTACAAGACTTCTAGGCAGAAGTCATTAGGTGGTATTTGTCGAATGTTGCCTGAGTCTGGATTTGTTAGAGACTCTGAAGGAGGTCTATAGGATTACCGAAGATTCTTGCTGAACCTATGAAAATAACCAGTCCAAATCAATTGAGAATAACCTGATTTTTTGTGATTAAAATTTTTTCTGTTTGAGATGACTATAATGCTGAAGGTGAAGGGAAAATGAAGAGAAAGTGTGCTAGACTTTAACTGAACAAAATAATCCCTGTTTTGATTTCTTCTGAGTCACTTGATTCAATGAGGATTCAGTAACATTTTTTGCTGTTATTTCATTATCAATTTTTAAAAACAGAGTGTTGTAAATGAATTTTTTCATAGAAATCTGAATTGCATGTGGTGAAATACATTTCATTGTTGCTCGGTGGACAAAAATGAGTTTTATGAATTTTTATATCTAGCTAAAAATTAATTTCTGTATTCTTCATCTGGTTTTATCAATGACATACTTGAATTCTACTTAGAAGCAGTCAAAATATCTTGTTTATGGGGCCAGAGCTGTGGCATAGTGGGTAAAGCCGCTGCTCGAGTCCCTGGTTCGAGTCCCGACTGCTCTACTTCTGATTCAGATCTCTGTGCTATGGCCTGAAAGCAGTGGAAGATGGCCCAAGTCCTTAGGCCCCGGCACCCACGTGGGAAGACCCGGAGGAAGCTCCTAACTCCAGGCTTCAGATCTGTACAGCTCCAGCCCTTGAGGCCAACTGGGGAGTGAAGTAGCAGATGGAAGATCTAGTGCTCTCTCTCTGTCTCTCTCTCTGTGTAACTGATTTTCAAATAAATAAATACATCTTTTTTAAAAAATATTGTTTACTTCCTGATTAATTATTAAGTTACATAAAGTCTTTAATATGTTTGCAATTTATATTTGTATGTAAGTCATTATGACAAACAGACTGTAAGGCCCCATTGATTTTCTACCTTCAAGGTGACAAATGTGGCTACCCCACACAGTAACATACAAAACTTAGGAAACTTATGGGAATTTTGAGAAGAATTTTAACAGGAAATTATTTTCTTTTTCCAGTGGCAGTTGGAAAAATTTTATACTGTATGGGAGGAAGAGAACTGTTATCAACTGACCATGTGGTACACAGACTTTAGCGAAAATAGAGCAGAGACTGCTGAAGGCTACTGGCATTCATAAATTATGTTCTTCTTTTGAGAATATCATGGATCTTATGCATTTCTCATTCACTTTCATCTTTAAATTTAAAAGAAGATATATAAATACAATCAAACTTTAAAAATTACAAAAGTTAGTGCACAAAAATTTTGTTCTACAGAAAGATTACCATTGAGTAGTTAAATTGCAGAATTGCATTTTCTTGAATTTAAAATATGGTATCAAAGAATGAAATTATTGAATATTTTGGAAATAAATATATAATAGCATATTATCTCTAAAGTGTAATATTTGGCAGTATAAGGAAGAGATACTGAAATTGCAAAGAAATTTAAAAACAGACTAATTTATTTTTCTCAACAAGAGGGAATAAACAAAATGATTTATTTGAATAGGTAATTAAAGAGACTTCTAAAGCAGAATTTAGAGCATTAAATTAAAATATGTTATCTAAATTATATTAAATTCATAAAGCATCATCTAAGTATTAAAATATTATGATTAATAAAATCTTTACGGAGTCATGTTTTTTGTTATGGAAGATTTAAAAAATCTTGAGGTTAGGATCATTGCAGAAAGCGATAAGCTCAAAAAATAAGCAAACACTATGAGCTATAGTATAAGTGTTATAAAAATCTGTTGGAACAGCAGGAGGAAGAAAACCAAATTTGTTTCACTAAGCTTGCACGCTTAACCCATTTAAGATAAGGTGTGATTTTTTGGGGTGACTTATCTAGTTCATTTCCATTATCTTTAAATATTTGGTCTCATTCTAATTTACATTTCTTGTCATATAACATAGTTACAAGTTTGCCACATTAATATTCATGGATAAATATATTCAATACATTTTGATAATGTTTTTATATAAAGCACCTGTAATATACAAGTAAATATTTTTTGCTTTTCTTTTTTACAATGTAACCATGAGACACATCTGTGACTATGCTGCCTTTCAGAAACATCTTTTTTTAAAAAAAAAATATTTGTTTATTTACTTGAGAGGCAGAGTTACAGACAGAGAGAGGGAAACAGCTGATTCACTCCCCAAATGGCCACAGTGGCTGAGGCTGGGCCAGGAGCCAGGAGCTTCTTCCGGGTCTCCCACATAGATGTAGTGGCCCAAGCTATTTTCTTAGGCCATCTTCTACTGCTTTCCCAGACAATCAACAGGGAATTGGATTGGAAGTGGAGCAGCCTGGACTTGAACTGGTGCCCATATGAGATGCCGGCTCTACAGGCAGGTTCTTAACCTACTACGTCCCAACACTGGACCCAAGTAAATATTTCTTAACCAGAAAGGAATTAATAACAAACCTAGACAATTCTGAACATCAATGTTGATGTATCATGTTTTCTTCCTGCTCACTGATATTTAGTGCTATTGTTAAATTCTGGCACTCTCTTCAATTTGCATTTCACATTTCATTTCTAGTGCAACACTAATATGAATATCCCATCTGGTAACTAACACCTCAGTCTGGGCTGCACTCTTTTTTGTTCGACAATATTGTTAATAATACCCTCAACACAGTGTCTGAGTTACCCTGAGCAACACTGTTTTCCTCAGTATATATTTGTTGAACTAATGAAGCTATCTCATGCTCCTGCAGCCTTTGTATCACAGCTCTGGCCAGGCAGAATGACAGCACAGTTTTGTCTTTCCTAATATAACCTCATCCAGCACGATTTTAGTCCTTGGGAATCCATTTACACTTAAAGTAGAAAGAAAGTTCATATACCAGAAAGCTAGAAACAGCTGTCTCTGAAATAGAATTGTGTAATTATTGTTTGTTCCTGTGCCTCTTGCTAAACTGTTGAAATTGCCCAAATTGATTGATTTCTTCTCTTTATATGGTTTTTAAGTTTATATGTCATTTTAGTGATAAATGATTTATCTTTTTCTTATATACCCTAAAAATAGTATATTCCTTGCCATCTTTATTTCAGCGGATATGTGAAAGCCAGTGAAGGAGAGATCTGTTTCTTGATGTCTGGAATTGTAGACCATGTGATTTCTCTCTCTCTCTCTCTTTCTCATTGTCTAACTCTGCCTGTCCAAAAAAAAGATAAAAATAAACAAATGAGGGGCCAGCTCTATGGAGTAGCTGGTGAAGTCGCCGCCTATAGCGCCAGTATCCCATATGGGCATCGGTTTGAGTCCTGGCTGCTCTACTTCCCATCTAGCTCTCTGATATGGCCTGGGAAAGCAGTGGAAGATGGCAAAATCCTTGGGCCCCTGCACCTGCGTGGGAGACCTTGAGGAAGCTCCTGGCTCCTGGCTTTGGATTGGTGCAGCTCCTGCCATTGCGGCCAACTGTGGAGTGAGCCAGCAGATGGAAGATCTCTCTCTTTCTCTCTGCCTCTCTTTCTCTCTATGAGTAACTCTGATTTTCAAATAAATAAATGCATCTTAAAAAAATAAAGACCATTCAATTTTAAAAAAATAAATGAATGAATGTTTACTGAGCCTGTGCCACTTTGGGTATAGAAATGGCTAAGGGTGATTTCAAACTTTACAATATATTCAAAACATTGTAAAGATATGTTTCTATCTAATTAAAGGTAGAAAAGCAGAAATATATTTATATCACTTACTGGATTTTATTGAGTTACTGCTATAATTTTGTTATAAAATGTGACTTTTCAAAACAAATGTCAATGTTGTAGAAAAAAAAAGCTAGATTAGTGCACTATTTGTTTTTGTGATTAAAAACACTTAAGTAAAAAGGAAAACTCTAGGGAAAATTAATCCTCCAGTGTTCAGAATTATTTTGTGACCTACGAAAAAGAGAGAACATTGATGAATCCCAGCAGACACTGTAATTGTACTCATGTCTTATCTGCTCTATTTGTCTTGATTATTACACTAAGCAGGTGTTCCTATTCCCGTTCTTTATTGTAGAAACACATATCAACTCTCAGTAGAAATGTGAGTCCATATCTGTTTTACTTAAAAATGGGTACAAATAGTATGAGCAATATTTGAATGGCTGGAGATAGGAGAAATAGTTTCTGAAAATACACACAATTAGAGGAATAAAATATATTACATTTTTGAAATATTTTATTTTGGACATTTCAGAAATATACAGGAGAAAATAACATAAAATATTCATTACCTTCTCCAACAATTATAAAAACATGATCAATTTATGTAATCTATGAGGTACTTCTAAACGTTTGTGGAGGGGCTGGCGCTGTGGCTTAGTGGATACAGCTGCCGCCTGCACTGCCGCATCCCATGTGGGCACCGGTTCGAGTCCTGGCTGCGCCACTTCCAATCCAGCTCTCTGCTGTTGCCTGGGAAGGCAGTAGAAGATGGCCCAAGTCCTTGGGCCCCTGCACCCATATGGGAAGACTTGGAGGAGGCTCCCTGCTCCTGGCTTCGGATCGGAGCAGCTCCAGCTGTTGCGGCCAATTAGGGAGCAAACCAGTGGATGGAGGACCTCTCTCTCTCTCTCTCTCCCTCTCTGTGTAACTCTCTCAAATAAATAAATAAATATTTAAAAATAAATAAATAAATAAACAAAAGTTCCTGGAACATGTGTACTATGAAAAAAGTTATGCATGGATTTCAAAAGTATTTTGAATCAAAAATTTATCTTTAAATCTACTTTTCCACAATATTTTTGAAATACCTTTTATACCACCTTTCACTTTATGCCTGGATTACTTTTAGTTATATTTAACAGGTCATCATTTTCATTGAAAGTATTTCATTATGTAAATAATACACATTTTTAAACAACAAACACAATACCATTATAAAACAAAATGTAATACCCATCTTTTGTCTTCAAACATCCATTTTAATGTTTTTTAAAATTTTTAATTATCTTTAATTTTTTTCTTTATTTTATTTGTTTGAAAGATGGGTGATGGAGATAGAGAGAGACAGAGAGAGAGAGTGAGCTTCTATCAACTACTTCACCTCCCAGAAGCCTGCAACAGGATGTGCTGGACTAGGTCAAATTGGGAGCTGAGAACTCAATCTTGGTCCCCCATATAGGTAAATACCTTCTGCTTCTGACAGTGTGCACATTAACAGGAAGCTGGAATCAGGAGCGGAGCCAGGACTTGAACCCAGGCACTCCAATACAGAATATATGTATCTCAAGCAGTGTCTTAACTAGTACTTCAAAGATACAGCCTCGTTTTCTTATTTGTATTTTTAAAATGCTTTAAATTTGGTAACATGTATAACAAACTATCTTTTTTTAAAAAGATTTATTTTTTGATAGAGTTACAGAGAGAGGTAGAGACAGAGAGAGAGGTCTTCCATCTGCTGGTTTACTTCTCAAATGGCTGCCAATCCGAAGCCAGGATTCAGGAGCTTTATCCAGGTCTCCCACATGGGTGTAGGTATCCAAGGCCTTGGGCCATCTTTCACTGCTTTCCCAGGCCATAGCAGAGAGCTGGATTGAAGGTGGAACAGCTGAGGCTTGAACCAGTGCCCATATGGCATGCATGCACTGCAGGTGGGGGCTTTAACCTACTGTGCCATAGTGCTGGCCCCAACAAACTATCTTTTTAAACATTTTAAGTGCACACATAGTGGCATTGTGCATATCTGCATTGTGTAACCATTGTCACTATCTCTAGAACTTTTGCATTAAAGTTTCATTTAAAATTTAAGTAAATGCAGATAATGTTCATGAGTTGGATGATTCTGTTTTGCAAAGCTGTCCATTTTCTCAAAGTTAAGCTACATATTCAATTCAATTCTCATAAAAATCTCAACTTGGAAAAAAAACTCATTTTTTTCTTATTTATTTGAGAGACTAAGAGATGAGGGAGGAGGGAGTGATCCCATTGATTTGTTCATTCCCCAAAGGCTCTCAATGGCAATAGATTCAATCCAGTTCTTCCACATGAGTGGCAGGAATCCAATCACTTCAGCCATCAACAAAGCAACCCAGGGTCTGTATTAGCAGGAAGCTGAAGTCAGTATCTGGGCTCAAATAGTGAACTCAGATATTATGATGTAGAACATGGTGTCATACCTGATATACTAAATGTCCACCTCCTGCTTCTCTTCCAAAGCAGATTGCTTGAATAATTACTCAAATAATTTTAATGCACCATCCCTTGTCAAAATGACCTTTAGGAGAAGGCATTTGGCCTAGTGATTAAGACACTGGTAAAGAAACTACCTCTCATATCAATTTGTGTAGGTTTGATTCATGGTCAATTTCCAATTCATTCCTTTTTCTAATGGAGACCCTGGGAGGCAATATGTGATGGCTTAAGTAGTTGTTTCTCTCCCACCCATGTGGGAGATCAAAATTGAGTTCCTAGCTCCTGGCTCCGGCCCAGTCCAGTTCTGGCAGTTGCACACATTTGGGAAGTGAATTAGTGGGTGGGAGCTCTGTCCGTTGTCCATCTGTCTCTCTCTGTCCCTTGAATAAATAAGAATAAAAGGCTTAAATATGGGACCACTGCAGTGGCATAGTGGGTAAGGCTGCTGCCTACAATGCCAGCATCTCATATGGGTGCCAGTTCATGTCCCAGCTGCCCCACTTCAGATCCAGCTCTCTGCTATGGCCTTGGAAAGCAGTGGAAGATGGCCCAGTTTCTTGGGCCCTTCCACCCACGTGGGGAACCTGGGAAGAAAACTCCTGGCTCCAGGCTTTGGATTAGCACAACTCCGGCCATTGCAGCCATCTGGGAAGTGAACCAGCGGATAGATGGAAGACCCCTCTCTCTCTTTCTCTGCCTCTCTGTAATCTGCCTTTCAAATAAATAAATATTTTTTTAAAAAATTCTTAAACATTATCTGATGTTCTTTTTTTATATATTTTTATAAATACTTTGAAGGATCGTAATGATAGAATTATTCTTTAAAACTATGTGGAGGAGTTGCTATAGAACTCCTCAAACTGAGTTGAGTCACTAATGTGAAGAAAGCCAATCACTGACATTCGGCAGGTGGAAGAAAGGAGGAGCTTATTGCAATGCTAAAGTAAGGAGCCAGGTAGAAATTGCAAGGATTTGGGGTTAAGGTTCTTTCAATTAGTAATAATCATGTCTTGCATAAATCTCATCAGCTATGATACTGCCACCATGCAAAGCTGAGGTTAAGGTTCTTATGGTCTAGAATTAGGATGAGAAGTGTGTCCTACGTGTCCAGGTCCATGGTAGGTGGGCAGTGTTGATGGCCTCCCTCTATTTGTTGGCAATGCTGTGATCTTTGTGATGGAAAGGTGGACTTCAGTTAATCTGGGGACAACATGCAGATGGCAGTCACTTCCTGTCCAGGCTCTGGCATTTTCTTGAAAATAAATGTCTTAAAGCAATAGGGACTATCAAGACATGAATTATTGGAGAAACAAATGACTCCATGATGCTGTTGATTATAACTCTGTGGGCCAGCTGCACCATTTGATCTAAAGCAGTGAGATAATTTTAGTAAGTGGGTTACTAGCAATCCTAAGAGAAGGGCCAGAACACTTGAAGCTGATGTTGAGAGGTTGGGAGAAGAGGATCTGGTGGTGTCATACATCTGCATTCCAGGCATAATATAGAGATTCAGTTTCAATAGCATAGACTCTGTTAATTATAGATACAAGATAAATTCTTCTGACTTGATAATTAGATTTAGAGTTGTGATCATATTTACACTCAATTAGTTTTGCTAAAAGCTATATATAAACTTCTTTGTATTTCCGTTCAGAGTTGTAATGGTTAAATTTACATATCTGCTTGACTGGGCCATGCAGTGCTCAGGTATTTAATCTAAGATTTTCTGCGTGTGTCTGTGAAGAAATGTTTGAATGAAGTTAGCATTTGAATCAGTTGACTAAGTAAAATACATGCCCTCCTTAATGAGGATGGCCTCATTCAGTCAGGACATGGCATAACTAGACCAGGAAAAAATATAAAAACCTTTAGAAAGAGGAAATGCCTCCCGTCTGACTGTTCTAGGTCAGAGGCTTTCCTCGCCTGATCTCTAGTTGTCTACTCTACCAACTTGAACTACAACTAACACTACTGGTTCTCTTGCTTCTTGGGCTTGAGATTCAGAATGAAACTCGGTCATTGGCTTTCAAGGGTCAGCACTTTGCTTACTACACATCTTGAGATGTCTAGGAGTCTATAATCACTGAGCCTATTCCTTACACACATCACAAATCTCTCTCTCTCTCTCTCTCTCTCTCTCTCTCTCCCGCTGTGTTTGTGCATGTGTGTTTCCTGCCATCTCTTCCTCAGGAAATCTCTGCATCTCTCTATATCTCTTTATCTCTTTCATTTGTCATCTGTCTATCCTCTTTCTATCTCACCTGTATCTTCTGTTTCTCTTCAGAAACAACACAGAGTGTTATATACTATTGGCTGCTTTTGTTTTTGTGAAGATGCAACTAATGATTACTCATTGATGGATCTGCTACTTCACAAAATTAAAAATGGTAATACTCTGATTTATATTTTTGGAATATTTTTATTAGAAATTTAACTAGCCAATCATTTATTTAATTTATTTATGCATAAGTTCTGAACATACTGGAATGTCAGAATAAAGACTGAATTACTTCGTGTTCTTTGCTAATTTGACAAATAATGAAGTGTGTTTTTTAGATTTCTTCTAAGGGTGTTTAACCACATGCACTTATCCTCAAGATACTCATTTTTATTGTTATAGTAATTGACTCACAAATGCTTACCGTTTCTCAAACTTTTGAAATAAATGCCTTTACTGATCCTCAGTCTTTTCTTTGGCCAGTGGAAACATTCTGTATGCCTATTGAGGCATGACTTTATTAGCCATTTCTTTTTGCTTCCTTACATTTATATTATTAGAAAATGAAACTTTGAAATTTTTCTCATAATTACATAGGTTACTGGCTAATTCTGAAGGAGATACACAAAATAAGATATCTCATTAGATATCCTTTACCTCTTTCCATTTTCCTCTTAAAGATTCTCACAAAATGTTTACGTTTTATTCTTCCACTTTCAATATAATATGTAATAACACAGTATAACCCTCTTTCACATGCCCCATGAAGAACTTCTCATATTACAAAATGACATACATCTGGAAAATAAGTTTTCCAAGTAAGATTCTTGATGAAATAATATGCTCAAATGCAGTCTTCAGAACCAATAGCTGTGCATGGAATAACGTGACTAGACAAAGAATGTGGAGCTTATTTAGAAAGATGATGGATTTTTAAGAAATATTTTATTTATTTTATTTGAGAGGTAGAGTAACAGACAGTGAGAGGGAGAGACAGAGAGAAAGGTCTTCCTTCCATCGGTTCACTCCCCAAATGGCCACAGCAACCGGAGCTGCACTGATCCGAAGTCAGGGTCAGGTCCCTCCTCCTGGTCTCCCATGTGGGTGCAGGGTCCCAAGGACTTGGGCCATCTTCCACTGCTTTCATAGGCCATAGCAGAGAGCAGGACTAGAAGAGGAGCAGCCAGGACTAGAACCAGCACCCATATGGGATGCTGGCGCTGCAGGCGGAGGATTAACCCACTGCGCCATGGCGCTGGTCCCAGATGATGGATTTGTTTTAAGAAGTAAAGATATAAGAAAAAACAGTAAAAAAAAAAAAAAATAGTTAGACTAAGTGAACTTGGAAACTTGGAAAGTGTTGAGGTATGAGTGCTAGTAGAGTGGCATTCCCTGAAAGGATTTCAAGGTTGCGAAACAAGATAAATGAAAGGATTATTCTAACCTTGAGATGATTGAGAAATGTAGTAAACAGCACTAATTGAAATTGGATATTATACACCTAATATAAATTTTTGAGTCTGTTTTCTGATATATCAGATATTTTGTCTAGCAGTTTCTGAAAATGAAGAGATTTAATAGGTGCCAGATATAGAGACATACTAATGCATTTATTTACATGAAAGAAGAGATCAATAGGAGAGTTTAGAGATAATGTTAATGAAAATATTTTCCTGTCTAGAGTAATTAAAAATAAAAAGATGAGAGAGAAAAAAAACAACAAACAATTATGGATCCCCATTTAGAAGAGGGAAAAGAAACAAGTGTTGAATGGAGATATATTTTGTTTTAGATATGCTATTTGATTTAGCTTGGCTTGGATGTGATTAAGTAATATGTTAATGTTCAAATAACTGATAGACTACAGAAGTGTGCGTTTATAGCTCATTAATTGTTCACAAACACTCTACAGAGCATAAGAAGCAGATACCTTTTGCCTCAATTGAAATATAAAGAATCAGTTCTGGAGGAATTATATACAAATGTAGTTGTGAAAATAATGCACAGGAGTGCATGTACCAGTTTGGCAAAAACATTCAGAAAACTTACTGTAGTTATATGTATTCCTATGGAGAATACACTTATTGATTAAATAATTTGTATCTATATTGACAGTCATTATAGTGCCTAAAATCTAAGATGTTGGAGAATATATTTATACAATGAGTATTCTCACTTTACTTTTATTCCCAAATCAGTCTTCCAGAGCATACAAACTGTTTCTCCTGGCGTGTGAAAAATCTTGGATATATATCATAGTAATAATGGAAATCCATTGTGAGCCAGAAGGAAGGATGACACCTAAAGTTTTTTTTTTTTTAAATACCCCTATGGAATATAAATTTGTTGCTGAATCAATTAGAAATTTGTTACCTAATCCACAAATTACACAACTGAAAAGTACCTTTTAGAGTTCAAGTATTGAATAGGAACTTACAGTTGAATATGACACTGATTTCCTCAATAAATTTGATTCTGGATTTACACTTCCATATAGGTTTAATGGATTTAGATTACCTGTAACTGTATTTGAAATATGCTCTTATCATCTAAGACTTTGAATATTTTATTTTTGTGCCTATATGTCTGTGGTAATTCTATGGTATTAATAAGTAATGATGCATTATAATAACTTAAAAATAACTATATATCCAATACACGTATAAATTTCTGTGACTTTTTCTTTAATATAATAGACTAAAAATGACAATACTTTCTAATGCATTATTTTAATTCTACTTGTGTTTCACTTTAATGACTGCTTCATAATTAATTTGAATGTATTCTGGAACCTTGAGAATCTTTCCCAAATGATTTTTGCACATTTGCCCTAATTATGAGGTTTATTACAATGAATAGTGTATTTCAGAATTTTTAGTTCTGCCATAAATAGTATGAGAAATACAGATCGTAAATTCCTTTAAGTGTAAGAAAAGAATAGAATTTAAAAGAATATTTCAAGTAATTATTTATTTTATATACATTTTACCTGTTTTACTTATGTTCACTCGCAAATCAAAACTCTTTCAGTGAAAAATTAAAGTTGTTGAGTTAAAAATATGCATTTCTATTTCTTAAGGAAGAAAAAAATCATGGAGTGGGAGATTTTAAATTAGAATTTAGAGAAAAAAAGCAAATAGAATATCTTAAATAGTCAGTGATGCCCAGGCTGATATCTAGTGAGTTAAGGGACTAAGTCCAGTGTCCATGGTAGAGTGTTTTCAGATTGCCTGCACAGTATTCACTTTACTAAAACTGAACCTTTACATGCAGGAATACATTTTTCTCTACATCTGCTATAACTACTATTATTGAATAACTTTTAATTTCCAAGAAGAAAGTATTTGTAGAATAGAAATCAAATATTTTCAGTGAAAAGCATTAGTATTACACATATTAAATATTAAATATAATATTTTGAAGGATTTTTAAGTAATTACCTAATGAAGTAATTGTCCAAAAGCAGATCTTAACAGAATAAAAAGTATACTGCTTGCTTACATCTCTTTCATGATTAGAGTTGTATATAATTCTCCCATATCTGTCTATTTCTTTATATCTCAATTGAGGCAAATAATATCTGTGTCTTATACTCTTGAGTGTTTGTGAACAATTAATGAGATATAAAATTAGAAGCAACGTTAGAGGATAATGTTGTGTAAAATATATCTACTATGATGAATAATGAAGAGGTGAATGAGATGGATAGAAACAGATAAACATAATACAGAGAGCATTAAAACATCTGATCATTGTAATCATAAATTAAGAACGTACTCTGCATTGTTTCATTATTATATTATGAATTCAATATACTGTAAATGGACCCTTTCAAAGCACAGAAATTTTTTAAAATACATTTTTTTAGTCTATTTCATAGCAGTAGTACTTGACAAATACTTGAAAGAGCCATCTTCCACTCATTATTTTCGCAGTAACTGATTCTATGTGCTCCCATAAAACATGCACAAAATGTTTTAAGTTAAAGACGCACTGATTTTCCCAAAATTCTGTTCTGCTAATGCTTTAGGGCCAAATGATTGCATTAGAATCTCTACAGTTGTAATGTGTCACATTTGCATGTTAAAGACCAGGGAGTCCCAATATATTTAAAGTGTTATATTTAAAAACATTGTGTTCAAATAGACTACAAAACAATTTTATTCACAGAACTTTCATACATATTTCAAAGACTAGTACTTTGAATATTATTTTGAAAGCAGGAAGAAAATTATCCATGGTCTTTTTCTTTCGCTCATTCATTCTTTCTTTCTATTGTTAAATATTTATTTATTTATGAGAAAGACAGATTTACAGAAAGAGAGGGGGACACAAAGAGGTCTTCCATCCACCGGTTTATTCCCCAACTGACTGCAAGTGTCAGGCCACGGCAAAGCTTGGAACCTGGAACTCCAGCTGGGTCTCCTGTGTGATTATCCATGTTCTAAATTATCTTTTTAACCAAGTGGAAATAATATTTTTTTTTGCTTATTTGTATTTAGAGTTTTCCTGAACGTAAGGGCATGGACCATATTCCTTACGGGGCTGTCTGAAGTCTCTCACTCCTCCCAACTCGATCCATTCCCTTACGCTGAATATCTCTCCCAGATCTTCCTTTGTATGCTCTGACCTCAGTGACTGATTACTAACAAGCTGTGCAAATTCTGGAGATTATTCTCAATTCTATATAGCTATATACAAAATATCTTTCTCCAACTATGCAGTTCAAAAGTTTCATATAATACAAAAATGGTTTTTTTTTAATTTCAATATTATGATGATTTGGTAGAAATATTTATTTATTTCTTGTACTCTCAAATGTTAAGGCATATTTTGATTTTGCTTTTCTGACTTGCATATTAAGTAGAAATCCATAAGGAATTGAAAGAATTTTAGGAAAACATGCACCTTATGAATAATGATACCCGAAAGAAAACTGCATATTTATAGATTGTCAGGAAGCAGTGTGGTTTGTAACGTATATATAAAAGACATACAATGCTCTTGTATATTCACCTACTGATACTTATTCGGATTTACTTCAGCACACAAGAACACATATTGTTTTATCTAGCACAACTTAAAATTGAAGGTAATTAAAAATTAGGTCAGAGAAGGTTCTTATATAAATGAACAAGTGAAACAATATAGTGAGAACTACTCTGAAATATAAACTAATTTAAAATCTTGGCATTTTACAAATATAAAACATTTTATTTTAATTAATTTTAAAAACTTTTTTATTATCTTCATCATTTTTTACTTGAAAGGTAGAAAGACAGAGAAAGACAGCAAAGTCTCACATTAACAGTTTCATTCCCCAAATTTCTGCAACAGCTGAACTTAGCCAGGTCAAAGCAAGGATCCTGTAACTCACTCTAAGTTTTGCTTGTGAGTAACAGGGACCCAGGAACCTGAACAACACCTCTTGCCTCCCTGGATACACATTAGGAGGAATCTGAAATTGGAATTAGAGCCAACACTCAAACTGAGGCCCTGCAATATGGGATATGGGCATTTCCAGTGATTTCTTAACCACTGTGCCAAACTTCAACTTTTTTAAAGTTTGAAGAGTGTTTAATAAAGTTATTCAATAACTTTAATAAATAATAAAATTAGTTATTATTTTAAATATAATACAAAGTGCGGGCGTGCACCTTCCTGATAGGTTAACGCCGGCGAGACCTCGGAGACACCAGACGCGTTTATCGGCTTTTCAGCTTCCACTTTATTTTCCAGCAGACTCGGGTTACATGTCGCGTACGCCCGCCGTCTTCGCCTCCTCCAACCCTCTCATATATCTCTCCCTCCCACCGTCCACCTGTTTATATATGATTCACGGAAAACATGTTACCAAATCAGCAAGAAACAAAACTTAGTAAATGGGGGAAACATGCAATAACAGGATGCTTAAAGTCAAAACAGGATCTTGCGGTTAGCAACAGGCAGGGTGGAAAAAGCCCAGCACTAAACTTCTTGTGCTTGTACATGTCGGGAGGGGCACAGCTGGCCAGGCTGTCCCGTTCCCCGACAACAAAGCTTTGCTTTCTCTTAATCTGTTTTGAATAGCTCCTAAATTTTAATAATTTTTAATCTACACTCTTTTTTTCTGGAACATAACAGTTTGTAGATTTCCCTGAAAACATTTCCTTGTGGATGCATTTTTCTCATTTATTTTAAAATTTATTTTACTCTCAGTAGTAAAATTTTCCCATGCTTCAGCTAGCAACAAAGTTACCAAAGAAATTTGTAAAACACTTATCCTTAATGGGATATCAATGGAACACTGAATTTGAAATCCATGAGAAAAAAAGATAATTGGCTTCATATTATTGAATTCATTCGAACATTGATATCAAAGCACAATTCACTTTCTTTTATAAAGATTTATTTATTTTACTTGAAAGTCAGAGTTACACAGAGAGAAAAGGAGGAAGGAGAGGCACAAAGAGAGAGAGAGAGAGAGAGAGAGAGAGAGGTCTTCCATCCTCTGGTTCACTCCCCAATTGGCTGCAATGGCCGGGGCTGCTGATCTGAAGCCAGGAGCCAGGAGATTTCTTCTGTGTCTTCCACATGGGTGCAGGAGCCCAAGAACCTGGGCCATCTTCTACTGCTTTCCCAAACCATAGCAGAGAGCTGGATCAGAAGTGGAGCAGCCGAGACTCGAACCAGTGTCCATATGAAATGCTGGCACTGCAGGCCGCTGCTTTACCTGCTACGTCACAGCGCTGGCCTCTACAATTCACTATTTTTAAAAAAAAAAATAAGAATTCGAGTTTTAAGATAAAATTATTTTGTATTTTAAAGCTATATCATTCTATTTTTTCTTTCTATTTCTAAATTTAGATTCTATTAAATCTTGTTGAAGTATATTACAATAAATATGGACTCGATTTTTAGTACAGAGAAGAGTTAGCAACAGAGTATCAAATTTCCACTAAAAATAGTAGCAATCAAGTACAAAAAAAGCAAAATTCAATTAATTTCCACATTAATAGTATAAAATAAATATTGTTGGTAAAACTCTTAAGCAGAAATCATAAAACAAGCATGAATTCTGCTTAAGGAGTGAATTACATGTAATAAAATTGGCCAGCAATTTTTTTTAAAGATTTATTTTATTTATTTGAAAAGCAGTTACAGAAGATGGGTTGGGAAGAGACAGAGAAAGACAGAAATCTTCCACCCGCTGGTTCACTCCTCAAATGGCCATATTGACCAGGGCTGAGCCAGACCAAAGCCAGGAGCCAGGAGCTCCTGGGACCCAAGGGACCCAAGAACTTGGGCCATCCTCTCCTGCTCTCCCAGATGCATTAGTAGGGAACAGGATTGCAAGTGGAGCAGCCGGGACTCAAACTGGCTGCCATATGGTATTCTGGCACCACAGTCAGTGGCTTTATCCGTTACACCACAATTCCGGACCCCATCATTAATTTTTTAAGATGTTTTTACTTATTTGAAAGAGTTACACAGAGAGAGGAGAGGTGGAGAGAGAAGAGGTAGAGAGAGAGGGGTCTTCCATCTGATGGTTCACTCCCCAATTGGCCACAACACCCCGAAGCTGCGCCGATCCAAAGCCAGGAGCCAGGAGCTTCTTCCGGGTCTCCCAAGCAGGTGCAGGGGCCCAAGGACTTGAGCCATCTTCTACTGCTATCCCAGGCCATAGCAGAGAGCTGGATAGGAAGTGGAGAATCTGGGTCTCAAACCGGTGCCCATATGGGATGCCAGCGCTTCAAGCCAGGGCACTAACCCACTGCACACAGCGCCGGCCCCTATCATTAATTTTTGACATTAATAATTGCGACATTGAGATAAATGCCACAAATAGAGCTTTATATTAATATATTTTTATTTTTCCAAAGTATTTTCTGAAGGAAACATTCCAGCCATAATCTAAAAAGATAATGGATGATGATTAACTATCCATAAAGATTTCAGGGAAAGTGAACAATAGGTACGTTTCTTTTAAATGATTTATTTTTTTGAAATAGAGAGTGACAGATTCATTCCTCTAATGAACACAACAGCCAGGGCTGGGCCCAGCCAAAGCCAAGAGCTAGGAAGTCCGTCTGGGTCTTCAAAATTGATGGCAAGGCTCCAAACACTTGAACCATCCTCTTCTGCCCACACAGGAACATTAGCAGGAGACTTGATTGGAAGCGGCATGACCGTGACTAAAATTGGCATTGCAACATGGGATGCTGTTGTCATAAGTGGTGACTTAACCAGCTGTGCCACAACACTGGCCACAGTCATTTTCACTCTGCTATATTCTGTAGTATTAATGTGTATTTCATTTTTAAATATAGTTCTTTTCATTATTATTAAGATCCTGATGAGTTTCTTTTTTTCCTTTGTTTTCTCCTTTTATTATTTATTTTGTTAAAACTTTTATTTAGTAAATATAAATTTCCAAAGTACAGTTTATGGATTACAATGGCTCCCCCCCCCAATAACTTCCATCCCACCCACAACCCTCCCATCTCCTGCTCCCTCTCCCATTCCATTCACATAAAGATTCATTTTCAATTCTCTTTATATACAGAAGATCAATTTAGTATATATTAAGTAAAGATTTCATCAGTTTGAACCCACACAGAACATAAAGTGTAAAATACTGCTTGAGTACTAGTTATAGCATTAATTCACATTGAACAACACATTAAGGACAGAGATCCTACATGAAGAGCAAGTACAAAGTGACTCCTGTTGTTGACTTAACAATCTGACACTCTTATTTATGGTATCAGTAATCTCCCTAGGCTCTAGTCATGAGTTGCCAAGGCTATGGAAGCCTTTGAGTTCGCCGACTTCGATCTTATTCAGACAGGGTCATAGTCAAAGTGGAAGTTCTCTACTCTCTTCAGAGAAAGGTACCTCCTTCTTCCTTTAAAATTTTCCAATTATAAATATTTTATAGGACACATTACTGTTAGTACATTTTATTGTTTAAAGCTTTGTGATGAAAGTATAGTTAGAAATATAAAAAAAAAACTTTAAAAAATTTATTTTGTTTATATTGAATGTCAAAGTTACACATAGAGAAGCAGAGGCAAAGAGAGAGGTCTTCCACCTGTTGGTTCACTCCCCAAATGGCGGCAATGGCAAGAGTGGGGCTGAACAGGAGCCAGGAGGCAAGGGCTTCATCTAGATCTTCCATGTGGGTAGCAGGGGCCCAAGCACTTGGGCCATCTTCCACTGCTTTTTTCCAGGCCATTTGAATAGGAAGTGGAGCTGCCAGGACAAAAACTGGTGCCTATATGGGATGCCAGTGTCACTGGTCCCAATGCCAGAACACTGGTACCAAGCGATATTTTAATACCAAAACCCTTTCCTTAAAAATATGTAAGCATCTATTTATAGAATTCCCGGGTTTTCAAGAATGACTGTTACCAACGAACAGTCAGAGGCACACAGAGAAGAGCAGAGAGGGAAAGGTGGGGGGTTGGGGGGAAGAGATCTTCCATCCGCTGGTTCACTTTCCAGAAGGCCGCAACAGCTAAGGATGGGCCAGGCTGAAGCCAAGAGCCAGGAGATTTTTCCAGATCTCCCACGTGAGTGCAGGGATCCAAGAACTTGGGTGTACTTCCACTGCTTTTCCCAGGCCATTAGCAGAGAGTTGGATTGGAAGTGGAGCAGCTGGACCTCTAACTGGAGCCATATGGGATTCTGGCTTTCCAGGCAGTAGCTTCAGCCACTATGCCACAGTGCTGACTTTAATCTTTAAAAAAGATTTTAAAACTGTGAACCCAGCATTTGAGAAATACTCATATGTACGCAGCACTTTGAGGATAGTCAGCCTGGAAATTTGTGTGCATGTGTTTGTGCATGTGTACGATCTACATGCTGGGAAATAACTCCATGCCAACTATTTAGAAAGCAAACATCCTGTCACTGGGCTTACTTTTCCTTAGAGCACTTGTTTTAGAGAACTTCTATTTGTGAGCTCTTTTTTGTCCCTTTGAGATAAAAATCTCTTGGGAGGTTTCTAGCCAGTTTTACAATGTGGGACTGTATTTCTACAGAACTGGGAAGTGTTCCTCTTAAGTGGAATCATCAGTGAAGATGCTATCCTATCTTCCAGCTTCACTGGGAATGTGGGGCCCTAACCTAGGCGGCTAACTTGCTCCAAGTTGTAAAACTAGCTCCAATGGTGAGGATGGGTAAAAGTGTGTTTTCCTTTGAGGAAGCACAAGTAGCAAACACTGACTGCTTATAAATCCCCACCTCAGATCGTTAAAATCCTCCATCGCCTCACTTCAGCAGAGCTGTTTCGTCTTTGTGCTCTCTCCCCTATACTTTTAACAGCATCAGAAGAAAAGCAGCATCTGTGTTTTCTTTTTTTTTATCTTCAATTTTCTTTTTTTTCACATTAATATAATTTAATGAAAAGAAGTATTCAAAACACAATGTCAGGAGGATAAAAAAGAAGAAAAAAACAACTTTCCACTGATTAAAAATAATAGTCTTACTTTCAGCTTAGAGTAGTTTTATTTCTGGATGGGAGAACTCCTTATTTTTCTTGATTTCTGGTTCAGAACACTCTTATAAACATTGTGGCTCAATTTTTCTAGTTTATTCATTTTAAAAAGAGTCTTTTTGCCTTTTTAGAAAATTCTTTGTTGGATGAATTCCACTTGTGACCCACCATGCAGACCTGGCCTTTTCTTTCTTTTTTTTTAACATTTATTTAATGAATATAAATTTCCAAAGTACAGCTTATGGATTACAATGGCTTCCCCCAACCATAACCTCCCTTCCACCCGCAACCCTCCCCTTTCCCTCTCCCTCTCCCCTTCCATTCACATCAAGATTCATTTTCAATTCTCTTTATATACAGAAGATCAGTTTAGCATATATTAAGTAAAGATTTCAACAGTTTGCACCCACATAGAAACACAAAGTGAAAAATACTGATTGAGTATTAGTTATAGCATTAAATCTCAATGTACAGCACACTAAGGACAAAGATCCTACATGAGGAGTAAGTGCACAGTGACTCCTGTTGTTGACTTAACAAATTGACACTCTTGTTTATGGCATCAGTAATCACCCTAGGCTCTAGTCATGAGCTGCCAAGGCTATGAAAGCCTTTTGAGTTCACCGACTCTGATCATATTTAGACAAGGTCGTAGTCAGAGTGGAAGTTCTCTCCTCCCTTCAGAGAAAGGTACCTCCTTCTTTGATGACCTGTTCTTTTCACTGGGATCTCACTCGCGGAGATCTTTCATTTAGTTGTTGTTGTTGTTGTTGTTTTTGTCAGAGTGTTTTGGCTTTCCATGCATGTAATACTCTCATGGGCTTTTCAGCCAGATCTGCTTGCCTTAAGGGCTGATTCTGAGGCCAGAGTGCTGTTTAGGGCATCTGCTAGAAGTTTCTGTACTTCAAAAGAAACAGTCAGGAAAATGAAGAGGCAACCAACAGAATGGGAAAAAAATATTTGCAAACTTTGCAGCAGATAAAGGGTTGATAACCAGAATCTACAAAGAAATCAAGAAACTCCACAACATAAAAAAAAAAAAAAAAAAAAAAAAAAACACTTAAAAGATGGGCCAAGGACCTCAATAGATATTTTTCAAAAAAGGAAATCCAAATGGCCAACAGACACATGAAAAAATGTTCAAGATCACTAGCAATCAGGGAAATGCAAATCAAAACCACAATGAGGTTTCACCTCACCACGGTGAGAATTGCTCACATTCAGAAATCTACCAACAACAGATGCTGGAGAGGATGTGGGGAAAAAGGGACACTAACCCACTGTTGGTGGGAATGCAAACTGGTTAAGCCACTATGGAAGTCAGTCTGGAGATTCCTCAGAAACCTGAATATAACCCTACCATTCAACCCAGCCATCCCACTCCTTGGAATTTACCCAAAGGAAATTAAATTGGCAAACAAGCAAGCTGTCTGCACCTTAATGTTTATTGCAGCTCAATTCACAATAGCTAAGACCTGGAACCAACCCAAATACCCATCAACAGTAGACTGGATAAAGAAATTATGGGACATGTACTCTATAGAATACTATACAGCAGTCAAAAACAATGAAACCCAGTCATTTGCAACAAGATTGAGGAATCTGGGAAACATCATGCTGAGTGAATTAAGCCAGTCCCAAAGGGACAAATAACATATTTTCTCCCTGATCGGTGACAACTCACTGAGCACCAAAGGGGAAACTTGTTGAAGTGAAATGGACACTATGAGAAACAGTGACTTGATCAGTTCTTGTCCTGACTGTTGATGTACAATGTAATACTATCCATTTTAGTATTTTTTTTTGTTCTAGTACTATTGGTTGAACTCTGTAATTAACACACAATTATTCTTAGGTGTTTAAATTTTAACTGAAAAGTTAGGAATTTGGAAAGCATTATGCTGAGTGAAATAAGCCAGTCCCAAAGGGACAAATACCATATGTTCTCCCTGATCAGTGACAACTAACTGAGCACCAAAAAGGAAACCTGTTAAAGTGAAATGAACACTATGAGAAACAGTGACTTGATCAGTCTTTTCCCTGACTGTTGATGAACAACTTAATATGTTATCCTTCTTAGTATTTTTTTTGTTTGTTCTACTTAATACTTTTGGTTGAATACTGTAATCAATACACAGTTATTCTCAAGTGTTGAAACTTAACTGAAAAGTGATTGCTGTTAAATATAAGAGTGGTAATAAGAGAGGGAAGAGATGTGCAATTTGGGACATGCTCCAGCTGACTTACCTCAAACAGTAGAGTTAGAAACATACCAGGGGATTCCAATTCAATCCCATCAAGGTGGCATGTACCAATGCCATCTCACTAGTCCCGGTGATCAGTTTCTGTTCACAATTGATCATAATGATAGGACTAAGAGCCAAAGGGAGCACATAAACAAGACTAGTGTCTGCAAATACTAGTTGATAGAATAAAAAAGGGAGAGAACCATCCAACATGGCAAGTGAGATACACAGCAGACCCATAGCATCTGTGTTTTCATTCTGTCTGGGTGATAGTTTGTTTAACAATAGTTTCAACTAATGTGTTCCAAACATTCTTAGCACATGAGTTTTACATATGAAGATTTTCTATTACTTATTTTTTAGCATAAGTTATGTCCTAACAAAGAAGAAATTAAAAAACATAAATAAGAATCTTGATGGAGCTGTGTGAAATTTTTTTTTGTCTCAGGCTCTCTGTTAAAAGCAATAACGGAGAAGAAATTTACAAAGGAAGATAAAAATGGATTTTTTATATAAAGACAAATGGCTGTGATCACTCATGTTTTTTCTAATTATGTATTTGTCTACTTAACAAATAAAAATTCACTGAGATTTAAATATAAGGTTCTCACCAACATGAAATCAAATTCATATTAAATGTGCAGTCATATGATAAAACATAGTTAAATAATATTTATAGCAGTGGACAAATTTAACTATCAGTCCAAATATTTTATAAATTTCAATATATAATGTTGGAAGTTAGAAAAAGGTTTGTGAAAAAGTAAAAATTACCCAGGTCTTAAATTACTAAAAGAAATTAAAAAAGTAGATAAAAATTGGAAAATACACTCAAAAAGAATACAAATTGAGAAAGATCTACCAATTAGGCTGACTATAGTACACTTCTTGGACTGGATCAAGAGAGGAAAGATTTAGAAGATTTTTTTTAAGCAGCGGGTTTAGTCACATGCAGAACAGAAGAATGATTGGATTTGAGGTATCAAAAGCAAGATTAACTTGCTGGATGAATTATTTGGACAGCTGAGGGACAGAGAAATGCCCCCTGCTGATAGGGTCAGAAATGCCAAGTGAGAGGATTTGACCCCAGACTACAGAAAGGGGGTTCAAAAGGTCATGGAAAAATCAAAGAGAGGATGTTGTAAATTTTCCTTGAATTTTTGGAACCTCTCCATCCCACTTAGTATAAGGGGAGGAAATTGATTTCAATAAAAAAGTAAGTCAAGTGATATTAATTTCTTCCATTGATATTTGTACATTAATCAAAAACATTTAATTTCAGAATCTTACTTTAAATAAAGACACTATAGGTAGATGTATCGTAAATCACTTTGAGTAAAGGCAATATCAACATAAATGAAGACTTTCATTTTTTTATGAGCTATGATAGATAAACTCTTTTTCTTGAGTGATTTAGACAAACCTATAGACCAAATTTAACATATGACTAGTATTCAGAGGTTTATAGGATCTGCTAAATTCTGGTGTTCTCTGTGGTCATTAATATTTCCTTTATACCAACGAATGACAATAACAGAAATTATTAATGACAGTAGTCCCAAAGTAAAACCCTGTGATGTTAGTTCTTTTTTTTTTTTTAAGATTTTTTATTTATTTTCTTGACAGGTAGAGTTACAGACAGTGAGAGAGAGAGACAGAGAGAAAGGTCTTGCCTCCATTGGTTCACCCCCAAATGGCCGCTACGGCTGGCGCTGCGCCGGTCCAATGCCAGGAGCCAGGTGCTTCCTCCTGGTCTCCCATGTGGGTGCAGGGCCCAAGCACTTGGGCCATCCTCCACTGCCTTCCTGGGCCGCAGCAGAGAGCTGGACTGGAAGGGAGCAACCGGGACTAGAACCCGGTACCCATATGGGATGCCTGCACTACAGGCGGAGGATTAACCAAGTGAGCCATGGCGCCAGCCCCCATGACGTTAGTTCTTAGTTAGTATTCATCTTTTTTCTTTAAAGATTTTATTTATTTAATTGACAGGCAGAGTTACAAAGAGAGAGAAAGAGAGAGAGAGAAAGGTCTTCCATCACTGGTTCACTTCTCAAAAGGCTGCAATGCCTGGAGCTGAATCCATCTGAAGCCAGAAACCAGGAGCTTCTTCCTGATCTGCCATGTGGGTGCAGGGACCCTGCACTTGGGCCATCTTCCACTGCTTTCCCAGGCCATAAGCAGAAAGGTGCATTGGAAGAAAAACAGACACCAACTGGCACCTATATGGGATGCCAGTAACGCAGGTGGATGCCTGCAATGCAATGCGACCTACTATGCCACAGTGCCATGCCGGCATTCAGTTTTTAATGTTTACTCAAGCTGCTGAGACACATCTAGTCTCTGGAATTCATGAGCAGAATCCCCTGGAAGTTCATTCCTCCTCTATATTCAAATCTCAAGGTCATTGAATCTCAGATAAAAAGTCCTCAAAAGCCAATGTAACACTGGAGATGATGACTTCGTGGGTGGTCCTTGCCCATCCCAGAAACCCACACATAATTTGAGTGGCAGTATGTCCAAAACCTCATATTAAATCTATGAAATATTCTTTTATTATTCATTATCCTGGGCTGTCGAAATAAAAATAATCCTGCATTTGACAGGACGTTTTCCTACAGTACCCTTCCTACCCATTTCTCAGTGTTTGCTGACTCCATTCTATCGCTTCTGCTTAAGTTCATGTTTCATCTATTTTTCTAAGAAGCCTCCCCTTCTTTCTTTTTCAGCTTTTTTGTCACTATCTCAAATATTCTTCTAACAGAGGACACTTAGTTTCCCAGAGTTATATTGTAAAACATCAGTGTTCTCCTTACATCCTAATTTTTCCAGGTAAATGAGTATTTTTTGATCATACTGAAGAAATTGCAGAGCAGATATCAGCAAGACTCGCTGGCTGGCCGTCCTGACAATAACCATGTCCAGAGAAGAGAAGCTGGGGATGCAGACACCCATGATCCTGCCTGCACCGTGAAGGGCGCAATGTAAGCATCCAGACGATCTTAACTAAACTGCAGGGCTTTCAACTTACATGCCAAATAACTTTACTTTTTAATATTAAACTTCAATGTGATTCACTGACAGTGTCATTTTATTTTAGAAGACAGATGTAGAAATTCGAGAGTTGGAAGCTATTCAAAAAAATCTGATACATTCCAAAGCTACAACAACATGTTTTTTGATCCCAGAGACGAAACGAAATCTTCCTGATATCTTTCTCAAGAAAAAACACAATTCTTATAAGACATGGATAAACAGCTCTCACTTTGGTTAATACTGATTCATTTTGAAATCTCAGTTACAGCAACTTGAACATAAATGTGGGGAGCAGCCCGGACTAGACTGAGTTACTGGAATTAAGACTTATTCTGTGCATCTGCTCTCCCACAATATGGCGCTGGGAGAGAAGTAAACAGCTTCCGCACAGCTGCCTCCAGTTCAGCTAATAAACTGTAGGACTTGCTCCTGATTGGAGGAGAGCAGCGTACTCGGCGTGTGGGCAGCCGAGTTAGGATTGGCGGAGGAGGACTATAAAGGAGGAGAGAGACGGCATGTACCAGGAACATCTAAGGGGAACATCTAGCTGAAGGAACACCTGTGCAGCCCCCGAGAGAACCGGCCGGCGGTGTGCTGCTCCCCTGCGGAAGTGGGGAATGTGGCCAGGGGGAACTGCCCTTCCACGGAGGTGGAAGGGACAGTAGCCAACCCGGGAAGAACCAGCAGCAAACCCGGGGAGGGCCGAGCAGACGAAAGAACAGCGCAGGGTCCTGTGTCGTTCCTCCACGAAGATGGGGAGCGACAATAAATGTTCTGGTTTGGGTTCTCATCAAACACACAGAAATGTTCCTTAATACGATGTAAACAAGGTTGTTGTTGCTGGTTTTTAGTTTTAAAAAGTTTTGAAATTCTTTTACAAATTCACTAAGTGGGGAATAGTGTTTACTTTGAGTTTAGTATTAAACTTTCTACTCTGGTCTACCAACCCAGAAATGAAATGAATTACATGCTTTTGTAATAGGATACTTGTTTTCTAGTGAGATAATGTACGAACTTTTATCTGCTATATGGATCACACACATTATCACAAACACAAAATATATTTCTCAAATAAGACTTCAGAGTTTAAAACAGTTTTTTATAAAATCTAGGGTATATATTTTCTGGGTTTATATACAACTGTGTACAATTATCCCTAAGTATAATTGTATATTATATATAAATATAATGTATATAATGTTATGTATGTATTAATCCATATCAGTGTATTTTAAAGAACAAACTTTTTTACTTTGTTTTGTTAGAGTCGACCGCCCGAAAAACGTCACCAAGAGACATCTCTTATGCAAACAGCAAGGGGAAGCTTTATTGATTATCCAGCATGCTGGGGCTGTCTGATCATCATGAGCAGAGCAGCCCCGAATAACCAAAGGTTAGGGTTTATAAAGGCAAAAACCGCAAAACCGGGAAGGGAAAGAGAATACACGGTTGTTAAGTGGTTGCTAAAGTCTTACAATCAGCAATTATGATCTTAAGACATAGACAAATCACATCTTCATTATTAGCCCAGGTAACCCAGGTGCAACCTTTCTACTTTTAAGCTTGAGCAATCATGCTAGGGGGTTTTTGTGTGTTGCCAAGGGTGATGTAGTGCACTGCTATTGTCTGATTATTTGAGATCATAGTTTCAGACCAGAGTCTCACGGTGGGGGGGTTGCTTTCCCAGAATGCAGTCTCAAGTGCTCCAAAATGGAGTCCCTACTGTCAAGGTGCTACTTCACTGTTTTATTTTTACAGCTGCACCAGGAAGGTTTAAACCTGTAAGCTTAAGCTTAACTTTTTACACCCGCACATATACAATTTTAACTCTTCAGTTTAAGTCAGAATCATATTATAGCAAAGTTAAACATGATAGATACTTTAAAAAAATTGGAATTAATGAAATGGTTAAGGGAGTGGAAGATGATATCTGATCGTAATAAGCTATCAAGAAAATATTTATTGCTTTAGTTTTTATGTTGAGACAACAAGGATAATACAAGTCAAACCTGCATCATACATTTAACAATTCAATTTACTATCATTTCAGGTGACACTCGATTTAAAAGGGAGAAGATAGGAAGATAAGAGCATTTTCATTTTGAAAATTATAATTATATATGAGACAAAGTTATTTCATATAGTATTCAAAAAGGTTTACTTTTGTCATCATATAATTTTATTGTGTATTTTGATATAGTTTGTTTTTAAAGAAATTTTAGGTTCACAGTAAAATTGAATGTAAGAGAAACATTTTTTAAAATTTTTTATTTATTTATTTATTTATTTATTTATTTTTGATAGGCAGAGTGGACAGTGAGAGAGAGAGAGACAGAGAGAAAGGTCTTCCTTTGCCATTGGTTCACCCTCCAATGGCCGCCGCGGCCGGCGAAATGCGGCCGGCGCACTGCGCTGATCTGATGGCAGGAGCCAGGTGCTTCTCCTGGTCTCCCATGGGGTGCAGGGCCCAAGCACTTGGGCCTTCCTCCACTGCACTCCATGGAAGAGGGGCAACCGGGACAGAATCTGGCATCCCGACCGGGACTAGAACCCAGTGTGCCGGCGCCACAAGGCAGAGGATTAGCCTAGTGAGCCGTGGCACTGGCCCAAGAGAAACATTTTTTAAATCAATATTTTCACTACCAATAATCCAGTTAGCCATTTGACATATGCATTATATCTTACGTATATAAAACTGATCTGTCTTGTGATTTACAAACCTCCATTGCAAAGACCTGCTTAATCTAGTTATATTGTCAAGCCAATTTTAAATTTATTCATGGACTATTGGGCAGGCCATTCTAAGAATATCTTATATTAAACTTTGCAGAAAGGCTATTTGAGTCTTAAATTATCCAATGTGTAGTATTGTGCAACATTTAGGGAAATTCTCATGATAAAATTTGTTCATACATATCAAAAGGGTGAAATATTTATTTTACTTTATTATTTTATTTTAGATTTATTATTTTTATTTATTTGAAAGGCAGAGTTAGGGGGCAGGGAGAGACAAATAGATATATTTGACCTGCTAGTTCACTCCCTAAATGGCTGCAACAGCCTAGGTCTTCCACATGGGTACAGGGTTCTGAGTGCTTGTGTCATCTTCTGCTTCTTTTCCCAGACCATTAGCAGAGAGCTAGATAGGAACTAAAGCAGCCTGGTCTTGAACCAGTGCCCTTACTGGGATGCAGGTATCTGTGGCAGTAGCTTTACCCTCTATACCACAATGCCGGGCCCACATTTTAATACCAAGATATTTACTGTAGTAATTTAAAATACTGAATTATTTCCAGTTAGTGAAAATTACTAGAACAACCTGGGAAATATTAGAATACTAAGCATTTTTCTCATTGGAAATTCTAGTGTAACAGATATTTTTATGAATGTATTTTTAAAATAAGACAGTGAATTATGACTCATTATCTGAAGATAAATGTGATGAAATTATTATTCATAGTCTTTAAATTATGAGCTTTTAAATTTCAGATTTCCATTGACATATTAAATGTCACATATGCAGAGCCATATAGCATAAACTACATTAGGAACTTACATATTTTTATCTAGTTCAATCATTAAAAAACCTTGAGAGTAAATGTGATTAAACTTTTATTGGAAGGAAAGACATCATGATAAATATAAATTTACCTAAAGTCCATACAGTGTTTAAAATGCAGAAATCAGAATTACATATGATCTATACAAAATTTAAATTTGTTTTTCCTATTCTTAAAATTCTAAAACATGATATGTAACAGTTTTTTTCAATTAATGCATTTTAATGATTTATTTATGTATTTATTTGAAAGGCAGAGTCACAGAGATGCAGAGGCAGAGAGAGAGAAATAGAAGTCTTCCATCCACTGATTCAATCTCCAGATGGCTGCAACAGCTGAGGCTGAGCAGATTTGAAGCCAGGATCCAGGAGATCCAGTTCTTCCATGTGGGTGCAGGGACCCAAGAACCTGGGCCATCTTCTGCTTTCCCAGGTCGTAGCAGAGAGTTAGATTGGAAGTGGAGCAGCCAGGACTTGAATTGGCACCCATATGGGATGCCAGAATCACAGATGGCAGCTTTACCCACCATTTCACAGCATCAGTCCCTTAATTATTGCAATTTAATTTTTTTTTACTTTATTTGAATCAAAAGAGACAGAGACAGATGCAAAGATATCTCTCAACCACTGGTTCTCTCCCCAAATGCCCACAACAGCCAGGGCTGGGCCAGGCTGAAGCCAGGAATAAGGAGCCCAAGTACTTGAGCCATCACTTGATGTCTTGGGAGCATGCAATAGCAGAAATCTGAAATCAGGAATGGATCTGGGACTTGAATTTAGATACTCTGATATGGGATGCTGGTATCCCAAGTGGTGTCTCAACAGATACACCAAATGGCCACCTCCATACATGGAGAATTTTAAAATGAGTTTCATAGTATTTTGAGTCCCTCAGCAGAAATTAGATGGCTCCTCTTTAAAATTTGGTTCTATTTCCCATGGTTACAGCACTCCACACATAAAGAAAATTTCGTACTTAGACAACTGTGTCTAGAGAACTGGGAGGGTCCCAGGTGGTCCAGGCTGTCTTCAGCAAAGTCCAGGCAGCATGTTGAGCCTTTCTTTTGGCTAGAGAGTAGAACCAGGAAAACATTCCCTGTAGGCAACAATTTTAAATTCTTAGCTTATGGGGCTGACACTTTGGAATAGTGCCAATCCCTCTAGCTGCTTATGTGCCTGGGAAAGCAAAGGAAGATGGCCAGATGCTTGGTTCCCTGTACCCATGTGGGAGACCTGCAAGAAGCTCCTGGCTTTGGATTGGCCAAGCCTGGCCATTGTGGCTATTTGAGAAATAAACCAGTGGATGGAAGATCTCCCTCTTCCTCTCCCTCCCTCTCCCTCTCCCTCTCCCTCTCCCTCTCCCTCTCCCTCTCCCTCTCCCTCTCCCTCTCCCTCCCGCTGTCTCTCCCTCTCACTGTCTCTTGCTCTCTCTCTAACTCTGCCTTTCAAATAAATAAATATTTAAAAAGCTAACAATAATCGATTCTCGGCCTTTTGGCTAAGATCAAGTGTGTAAAAAGATAAGAATAAATTCTCAGCCAATGTCAGAGGAAGCACATTAACCATTTTCTTTGCACAATTTATTTAGATAAGACTTTGAGTGGATACTAGGTTCAAAATTATTCTTCAGAATTTTCACATTATTAAATTATTTTCTTCTTTCCATTGTTATTGGTAAATTGTACAAAATCAGTTCATTGGGCGAGAATCTGTAAATGTGTGTGTTTTCTGGTAGTTTCTAGTGCTCCTTTTGGCTGTGCAGAAAATTAACATTATTAGTAGATGTTGATCCATTTTTTTTAAGATTTTATTTTATTTGAGAGGTAGAGTTAGACAGTGAGAGGGAGAGACAGAGAGAAAGGTCTTTCTTCCGTTTGTTCACTCCCCAAATGGCCACAATGGCTGGAGCTGCGCCAAACCGAAGTCAGAGCCAGGTGCTTCTTCCTGGTCTCCCACTTGGGTGCAAGGGCCCAAGGACTTGGGCCATCTTTTACTGCTTTCCCAGGCCATACCAGAGAGCTGGACTGGAAGTGGAGCAGCCAGGACTAGAACCAGAGCCCATATGGGATGCTGGCACCTCAGGCGGATGATTAACCCACAGCGCCATGGCTACGGCCCCAATCCATTTTTATATCTACATAACCATTTAGTTTCACTCACTCTACTTCTCATATAATGTACTCTTTTAATCCAGTGATTTCTGATAGGCATTATTTTGAAAACTATTTTACCTTCTAATCACTATGCTCATTGTTTTTATTGTTTACAAAATTCATTACGTAAACATTGCATGTCTCTGAATTAACTTTCAACATTTCTGATTCTGTCTCTTACTTCACTGTAGTCCAAATGCATTTCTCAACCCATTCATTTACTCTTGGCTGAATATTTTGTTATTTAGCACTTCCATTTTTTCAAAGGTCCAAGTTTTAATTTTCAACAAATTAAATTAATTCTTCTTTATAGATTCAACAGTCCCCTATTGCTTTATTGATGCATTATTCCACTTTCTCAAATAATTCTTATTTCTACGTTTACAATTCTTGGTTATCCCAATGCTTTCAGCAACTCCAATGATCATAACCATCATCCTGATGTAAAATGGGAGACAGTTTTTTCCAATGAAATTCCATTTCTGGGTGTGGACTTTAAATGGCTTATTTTTTATTTTTGTTTTTAATATCTGCTTCAGATTACGTATTATCAGAAAAGTTTAACAGAATAATAGAATGATTTTATCCTCTACACCAAGGTTGACAATCTTTGCAAAGAGCCAGATTGCTAATATTTTGGCTGAGCATCCACATGTTTTCTGTTACAACTATATATATAACTCTGCCATTTTCATGAAAAGCAGCCTACACAACAGGTGTAGGATGAGAAAGGCTATTTCAATAAGATTCATTTATTGGCATTGATGTTTGCATTTTAAGTAAATTTCCCATCATAAAATCTTTTTATTTATTTATTTTTTTGACAGGCAGAGTTAGACAGTGAGAGAGAGAGATAGAGAGAAAGGTCTTCCTACTTTGGTTTACTCCCCAAATGGCCTCTGCAGCCGACGGGCTGCACCTATCCAAAGCCAGGAGCCAGGTGCTTCCTCCTGGTCTCCCATGCGGGTGCAGGGCCCAAGCACTTGGGCCATCCTCCACTGCCTTCCAAGGCCACAGCAGAGAGCTGGACAGGAAAAGGAGCAACCTGGATAGAACCAGCTCCCCAACAGGGACTAGAACCCCAGGGTGCCGGCCCCCCAGGTGGAGGATTAGCCTAGTGAGCCATGGTGGCAGCTCATCTTAGAATCTCACTCCATTTTTATTGTTTCAACAATTTAAAGATATAAAGGTTAGCTTGTGGCCATTAAAAGCAGTCGTGGGCCAGATTTGATTCCAGGTATGTGATTTGCTGGCCCCAGATCTCTCACGGTTCCCCACACTACTGTTGTATTAGAATCAGCTAGTGAGTTTTGAAACCCAAAGCTATTTGGCTGTTAAAACAAGCAAATCATTAACTTTTTAGGGCTATGTTTTAGGTGCTAACATGATTTTTAAGAGTGACATTGAAGCAAGATAATCTTCACCAAATATTTTCCCTAACAAATACCCTTTCAGAGTTATTCATCTGTGGCTTTCCCTGAATGGAGACACTTCTGTGGCAAACCATTTATATGAATTGCATTGTATTAACATGTTCTTTATTTTAAGTTTTTTAAAAAGTGAGTTTCATTTCCATACTTTTTTTTTTTTTTACAGGCAGAGTGGATAATGAGAGAGAGACAGAGAGAAAGGTCTTCCTTTTTGCCGTTGGTTCACCCTCCAATGGCCGCCACGGCTGGTGTGCTGAGGCCTGCGCACGGTGCTGATCCGAAGGCAGGAGCCAGGTGCTTCTCCTGGTCTCTCATGGGGTGCAGGGCCCAAGCACTTGGGCCATCCGCCACTGCACTCCCTGGCCACAGCAGAGAGCTGGCCTGGAAGAGGGGCAACCGGGACAGAATCTGGCGCCCCAACTGGGACTAGAACCCAGTGTGCCGGCACTGCTAGGTGGAGGATTAGCCTATTGAGCCGCGGCGCTAGCCAACATACTTTCTATTTTTCAAGAATTTCTCAGTTGTTTGGGACCATTGGTGTCATCTTTGTTGCTGTTTTTTTATTGCTTTTGACTTACAATGTTTTTAAATACTTTGTCATTTCTTGCGATTTTAGGTACAGGTAGCATAAATATCTAGGCTTAGTCTTCTTGTTTGATCCCATTTTCAGTGATTTATATTATATAAAACACAACAGTAAAAAGAAGCATTGAAGTAAACAAAATTATGAAATTTCAGTCTATTTTACTTGTGTTGTAGCTTATTTTATTTTTTAAAATCATCATACTGAATTTTTTAATAAATAGGTAATACCTAATAATAGAGAGGAGGAAATATTGCAAATATTTTAGATAAATTTTTAAAAACCTACAGTTTTTTTAAAAAATGAAGTAATTTGAGAATATCAAAATAGATGAGTTCTAAAGCTTGCTTAATTCTCTTGTGATAAATCACTCTTGAAAGTGAAGTTTTCTCTGAACACTCCCATACTTTTAACATGTTGCAAATATTCTCTAGGGCATATGTAAATGATGGACCTTTTATCATGGAATATCCCAGTAGAGAGGAAGAAGATTCCCTCCTCTTATTTTCATCATTCTTTTGGGTACAAGTCTGAATTTTGCATTGTAATCAAGAAAATCTTTTTATTTACCTATCCTGTCAGTCTCTTCTAATAGAGGTAAGGATTTGTTGTTGTTTTTTTTTTCTCTTGCTTTTTCTGAATATATGAATGAAAATGTTTTTTTTCTAAGAGGAATGCTCAGTTATACTTGGGACAATAGAATGAGTCCATGAGGACAAACCTCAAAACAAAGAGCATTAACACAGAAAAAAATAAAGAAATATAACCTGTTTAGCCTTTTCCTTTCTCCCACATCAGTACACAGAATCCTAAGACTCATGCATCTCTTATTTTCCTACTCTGTTCTCTCTCAAATGTTATTTCCCCAAACACCGACAATAATCACTACCCATTTGATTCCCTTCAGTGGCACTGGCTTCTTGCCTGACAATTGTTCTGGAATAGGCAAATGCAGTGCATGGCATGTGGGAGCAGGTAACAGCATGATTATCCATCTATTTTCTACTTTAGCCCTGCTGTTTGGTTTTATGAATCCGTTCAATTTTTGATGAGTAGTAATTTCTTTGAATTTCAGAAAATTGTTGATTGATATTTGATTTCTCTTATGTGGTCACTTAGAATTACTCTATGTGATTTTATGAGTATTTCAGTAGCATTAGATAGCTAAGAGAGAATGAGAGGGAATAAACAGATGCTAGCTAGTTAAAATTTTAAGGTGATTAGATTGTGTTTTATGTCTTTAACAGTGGCAATAGTCTTTTTAAGATCACAGTCACATGGAAAACTCTTTGAGCTTAAAAATACATGATTTCTTATCCATAATGAGCAAAAGTTGTAAATATTCCACAATTAAATTGTATTTAAATG